>NW_027038736.1:0-25000 GCF_034236695.1 Oncorhynchus nerka
GAGCCTACAGCTCTGGGACCCAGATGAGACAGGCAGGAGGAGGAGGGTCCATGGCCTACCAAGCCCCCATGAGGATGGTTGGTGAAGCCCTACCGAAATTTTCACACGAGATTAACACATTGCAATTCTTATATGTTCCATGGCATGTGAAAATGAGTTATGTATTTCAAATACATTTAGGAACTAATAATAATGCCATAAATAAGTCCAAACTAGCTTTTCAGGTGTTTGTAAAAAAGCAAATATGTTAATTTAATTTGCGTTACAATATAATTATTATAATATTTACAGCAGGTTTATTTTTATGAACATTTACATTTCCGCTAGGGGGGAGAGGAGATGATGTCGGTCCAGCAGCAGCATTCCTTTAAAGGGCCAGCGTTTCGCACCATCAGCAGGATCAACAACAGGAACAACAGGATGTCCATGGGCTCCATGTCCGGGGCTTCTACCCTCCCCCCTGGGGGAAGTAGCTACGGCGGTGGAGGGGGAAGCTTCGTCATGTCCGGGGCTTCCACCCTCCCCCTTGGGGGGAGCAGCTACGGCAGTGGATTCATGATGGGCCAGGTGAGGATTGCGATGTGATAGGTTTATAGCCTATTCGCATGGACATTTTGTTATGTGTGATCAGAAAGCAAAACGGAATACACAAAACGAATACAACAACTCTGAGAAGTGAGTGGACACACATTCATTTTTTAAATGTATTAACCAGGCAAGTCAGTTAAGAACAAGTTCTTATTTTACAATGACGGCCAACACCGGCCAAATCTTAACCCAGACGACGCTGGGCCAATTGTGCCCTATGTGACTCCCAATCACGGCCGGTTGTCATACAGCCTGGAATCGAACCAGGGTCTGTAGTGACGCCCGAACCACTGAGATGCAGTGCCTTAGACCGCTGCGCCACTCGGGAGGGTTCACATATTCACATAGCCCCATGATGCATCAGGGCTAATCTGAGCGGATTCTCAGCATCTAGTCCTATATTGCTATTTTACCTGCCTTGATTCTAAATGTATATTCTTGTTGTTTTTATGTCATTGGTAGTTTTAATTTTTTTCTTATATTATATATATTTTTTATAAGTAGAGCTTTGGTATAATGAAAAGCGCTATACAATTGAAAATGTATTATTGTAATTGAATATAATGTCATTGTTATTAGATGTCGTCTGGGTCTCAGGGGAATCTGATGATGCAGCAACAGAGGCAGACCACTCTGCCCAGGACCATGTCTATCAAGAGCATGCACAGTGTTGGGAGGGGCATGGACATCTACGACGGACAGATGGACATGACAGGCAGCATGGGCAACCTCAGCAGGTAAGGAGTGGTTAAATATCCCTTTTCCCGGGATAAATAGCTGTGAGAAAACCGGTAAATTATAATAATTAATGATTTGTATGAACATCATGGCGTGAAATGGAACTGTTAAATGATATGAGATGTCTACATCTGGGACAGGCGTCCCATCTCAGGGGTGGGGACAGACGGCCCATCTCAGGGTGGGGACAGACAGCCCATCTCAGGGTGGGGACAGACAGCCCTTCTCAGGGTGGGGACAGACAGCCCTTCTCAGGGTGGGGACAGTCAGCCCTTCTCAGGGTGGGAGGACAGACAGCCCTTCTCAGGGTGAGGACAGACGGCCCATCTCAGGTGTGGGGACAGGCGGCCCATCTCGGGGTGGGGACAGGGCGGCCCATCTCAGGAAGGGGACTGGCGGCCCATCTCGGGGAGGGGACAGACGGCCCATCTCAGGGTGGGGACAGGCGGCCCATCTCGGGGAGGGGACAGGCGGCCCATCTCAGGGAGGGGACAGGCGTCCCATCTCAGGGGTGGGGACAGGTGGCCCATCTCGGGAGGGGACAGGCGGCCCATCTCAGGGAGGGGACAGGCGGCCCATCTCAGGGAGTGGGGACAGGCGGCCCATCTCAGGGATGGGGACAGACAGCCCTTCTCAGGGTGGGGGACAGACAGCCCCTTCTCAGGGTGGGAGGACAGACAGCCCTTCTCAGGGTGGGGACAGACGGCCCATCTCAGGTGTGGGGACAGGCGGCCCATCTCGGGGTGGGGACAGGCGGCCCATCTCAGGATGGGGACAGGCGGCCCATCTCGGGGAGGGGACAGACGGCCCATCTCAGGGTGGGGACAGGCGGCCCATCTCGGGGAGGGGACAGGCGGCCCATCTCAGGGAGGGGACAGGCGGCCCATCTCAGGGATGGGGACAGACAGCCCTTCTCAGGGTGGGAGGACAGACAGCCCTTCTCAGGGTGGGGACAGACAGCCCATCTCAGGGTGGGAGGACAGACAGCCCTTCTCAGGGTGGGAGGACAGACAGCCCTTCTCAGGGTGGGAGGACAGACAGCCCTTCTCGGGGTGGGGACAGACAGCCCTTCTCAGGGTGGGAGGACAGACAGCCCTTCTCAGGGTGGGGACAGACAGCCCTTCTCAGGGTGGGAGGACAGACAGCCCATCTCAGGGTGGGGACAGACAGCCCATCTCAGGGTGGGGACAGACGGCCCATCTCGGGGTGGGGACAGACAGCCCATCTCGGGGTGGGGACAGGCAGCCCATCTCGGGGTGGGGACAGACAGCCCATCTCGGGGTGGGGACAGACAGCCCATCTCGGGGTGGGGACAGACAGCCCATCTCAGGGTGGGGACAGGCGGCCCATCTCAGGGTGGGGACAGACGGCCCATCTCGGGGTGGAGGACAGTACACAATGTATGTAGACCTATCATCTCATCATGGTAACTTTTTTTCTTGTGACAGGTAGGCCTGAATTTTCTATAATAGCAATAAGGCACCTCGGGGGTTTGTGGTATATGGCCAATATACCACGGCTAAGAGCGCGATGCGTCGTGCTTAAAAACAGCTCTTAGCCGTGGTATGTTAGCCAATATACCACACCCCCGAGGTGCCTTATTGCTTAAATATAATACTGTACCAATATATGCCACTTAGCAGACACTATTATGCAAACACAGAGACCTACAGTGCAGTGAGTGCATACAACATCTACATACAACCTCAGCACTCAAATACAGGGCGGCAGGGTAGTGGTTAGAGTGTAGAGGTGGCAGGTAGCCTAGTGGTTAGAGTGTAGAGGTGGCAGGTAGCCTAGTGGTTAGAGTGTTGGACTAGTAACCGGAAGGTTGCAAGTTCAAACCCCCGAGCTGACAAGGCACAAATCTGTCATTCTGCCCCTGAACAGGCAGTTAACCCACTGTTCCTAGACCAGTTAACCCACTGTTCCTAGGCCGTCATTGAAAATAAGAATTTGTTCTTAACTGACTTGCCTAGTTAAATAAAGGTTAAAAATAAAAGATACTCTAGTCAGGGTATTAAAGTGTAGATATAATAAAGGGGCAGTGAGTTTGTCCCCCTGCGTGAATAGGGCCATGTTCTTACCATCAGAGCCATACAGGACAATCTGTTGTGACACGGTGCGTGTAGCAGTGCATGGAAACACATAACCTCTAAGCGCATGTTTTGTAAACACTACCTACCGTGATCGTGATTGTTATTTTAGGATTATGCCTGAATAGGAAAGTCGTTAGTTTCTCAAGTTAACTCCCAATCTCACCCACACGGGCTAAACTCCCCAACTAACTCACCACTAATACACAGTGATATCTGATACTTCTTAAATGTAGCGGTTAGGTCAGCGAGGTTTAAAGTCTCAGATGATACAGTGTGGTCAACACTTCCTCTCCAATCCCGGGTGTAATAATACTGAACAAGTTGAAATATAGTGTGAACATTCTTACCACACATTCCTTTAAGAAACTGGTCAATCAAAATACACAAGCCTCAGGGAAAGCAGATTTCTTTTGAATGTGTGTGTTAAAATGTGTGCGTTAAAATGTGTGAAGTAAAATGTGTACATTAAAATGTGTGCTTTAGAATGTGTGCTTTAGAATGTGTGTGTTAGAATATGTTAAGTAAAATGTGTACATTAAAATGTGTGCGTTAGAATGTGTGCGTTAGAATGTTTGTGTTAGTGTGTGCGATAGAATGTGTGCGTTAGAATGTGTGCTATAGAATGTGTGAATTAAAATGTGTGCATTAGAATGTGTGCTATAGAATGTGTGCGTTAGAATGTGTGCGTTAGAATGTGTGCATTAGAATGTGTGCGTTAGAATGTGTGCGTTAGAATGTGTGCGTTAGAATATGTGCGTTAGAATATGTGACATTTGGGTTGGTATTTGTCTTGAAGCAGGGTTGAACATTATATTGACTATAGAAAACCACAGAGTGAACCTGCTCCGTCCATCCAAAAGACCAGGTAGAGACTGTCGTAAAGATAGAGACACTATAGTTACATATTGGACTACTACTGTGTTTCTTGTGGACATTTCGTTACAGCAGTATGTAAAACATGCTCCGGTACTTTGAAAGTATTTTTTAAACCTCCCGGTTTGGACTGGTTGTGTCATACAAGCCTAATCTATGAGCATAATTACTGTCTTACCTCAATTAGCCACGGAATCCCTAAGAGTCTGTTTTCTTGAAGTTGTGCCACGCCATTTCCCTACATTTACCTCCACGTGGCTCAGTCCCCTAGCAATTTGAGTTCTAGCCAATGAGCTTCTGCCCCTAGCATTTGAGGGACAGCTAGCAAGAGGCCTGCCCAGCGTTATCCAATGAGATTGCAGGGGCGGGCCCAAACAGCTCAGTGGACACAGCAGAGAGAGAGAACAATGACATGGTGCACATAGGGGACAGTGAAGCATCACTTTAAGTCCAAAGAGGTTATCTTTTCACAGTGGCGTTTACCGCAGTATCGCTGTTTTAGAGCTAATAATTCTATATATACATAATTCTCTCAGTTTACAAGGTTTCGTTCTACCCCTCCAGATGACACTTTACGGGACACTCGCTGTCTGTGTCGACAAATGGTGCACATGTGTAGTGTTGCCCTGGATTATGCTAACGTTGACGTCGGGGTACAGGCTACCATTCGTTGTGTTTCTGTCAGTGTGGTTCCTATGTCAGGGGTCCAGGACGGATGGTACAGCTGGTATTTCCTGGTTCCCAGAAGTCCTGGGAATTTGCATCCATTTTAGACCTGCGTGCACTAAGCAAACACTTCAAGGTCTACAAATTCAGAATTTGCTCACTATTGGTTCACCTCCATCGACCTGAAGGACACATACTTTCACGTGGCCATGTATCTCCTGAGGTTCCATTTTGAGACTGTAGCCGATGAGTTTCTGGTCCTCCCTTTTTGGGCTTTCCCTGTCGCCTCGCACTTTCACCA
Source organism: Oncorhynchus nerka (assembly GCF_034236695.1). Lineage (NCBI taxonomy): Eukaryota > Metazoa > Chordata > Actinopteri > Salmoniformes > Salmonidae > Oncorhynchus > Oncorhynchus nerka. The sequence goes on from NW_027038736.1 coordinate 5,266, forward strand.
AAGTCGTGGAGCCTATGTAGTTTCAACCTGATAGTGGAGTCCAGGGAGCAGGTGGTACCTGGAGCATTTTCTCCTGTTGTTGGCAGGCCAGCATGTGCTGGTGAGCACTGACAGCGGGACAGTGGCGGTGAGGACCGACAGTGGTGGGGAGGACTGACAGTGGTGGGGAGGACTGACAGTGGTGGGGAGGACCGACAGTGGTGAGGAGGACCGACAGTGGTGAGGAGGACCGACAGGGGTGGTGAGGACTGACAGTGGTGGGGAGGACTGACAGTGGTGGGGAGGACCGACAGTGGTGAGGAGGACCGACAGTGGTGAGGAGGACTGACAGTGGTGGGGAGGACTGACAGTGGTGGGGAGGACTGACAGTGGTGAGGAGGACCGACAGTGGTGGGGAGGACCGACAGTGGTGGGGAGGACCGACAGTGGTGAGGAGGACCGACAGTGGTGAGGAGGACCGACAGGGGTGGTGAGGACTGACAGGGGTGGTGAGGACTGACAGGGGTGGTGAGTACTGACAGTGGTGGGGAGGGCCGACAGTGGTGGTGAGGACCGACAGTGGTGGGGAGGACTGACAGGGGTGGTGAGGACCGACAGTGGTGGGGAGGACTGACAGGGGTGGTGAGGACTGACAGGGGTGGTGAGGACTGACAGTGGTGGGGAGGGCCGACAGTGGTGGTGAGGACTGACAGGGGTGGTGAGGACCGACAGTGGTGGTGAGGACCGACAGTGGTGGTGAGGACCGACAGTGGTGAGGAGGACCGACAGTGGTGAGGAGGACCGACAGGGGTGGTGAGGACTGACAGGGGTGGTGAGGACTGACGGGTGGTGAGTACTGACAGTGGTGGGGAGGGCCGACAGTGGTGGTGAGGACCGACAGTGGTGGGGAGGACTGACAGGGGTGGTGAGGACCGACAGTGGTGGGGAGGACTGACAGGGGTGGTGAGGACTGACAGGGGTGGTGAGGACTGACAGTGGTGGGGAGGGCCGACAGTGGTGGTGAGGACTGACAGGGGTGGTGAGGACCGACAGTGGTGGTGAGGACCGACAGTGGTGGTGAGGACCGACAGTGGGACAGTGGTGGTGAGGACCGACAGTGGTGGTGAGGACCGACAGTGGTGAGGAGGACCGACAGTGGTGAGGAGGACCGACAGGGGTGGTGAGGACTGACAGGGGTGGTGAGGACTGACGGGTGGTGAGGACCGACAGTGGTGGTGAGGACCGACAGTGGTGGTGAGGACCGACGGTGGGACAGTGGTGGTGAGGGACCGACAGTGGTGGTGAGGACCGACAGTGGTGAGGAAGGACCGACAGTGGTGGGAGGACCGACAGGGGGTGAGTGAGGGACTGACAGGGTGGTGAGGACTGGCCGAATTGGTGAGTACTGACAGTGGTGGGGAGGGCCGACAGTGGTGGTGAGGACCGACAGTGGTGGGGAGGACTGACAGGGGGTGGTGAGGGGCCGACAGTGGTGGGAGGACTGACAGGGGTGGTGAGGACTGGCTTGGGGGTGGTGAGGACTGACAGTGGTGGGGAGGGCCGACAGTGAGGTGGTGAGGACTGACAGGGGGTGGTGAGGACCGACAGTGGTGGTGAGGACTGGAGTGGTGGTGAGGACCCGACAAGTGGGACAGTGGTGGTGAGGACTGACAATGGGACAGTGGTGGTGAGGACTGACAGGGTGGTGAGGACCGACAGTGGGACAGTGGTGAGGACCTACAGTGGTGGTGAGGACTGACAGTGGTGGTGAGGACTGACAGTGGTGGTAGGACGCAGGACAGTGTTGGTGAGGACTGACAGCGGGACAGTGTTGGTGAGGACTGACAGTGGTGGTGAGGACTGACAGTGTTGGTGAGGACTGACAGCGGGACAGTGTTGGTGAGGACTGACAGCGGGACAGTGTTAGTGAGGACTGACAGTGGGACAGTGTTGGTGAGGACTGACAGTGGTGGTGAGGACTGACAGTGTTGGTGAGGACTGACAGCGGGACAGTGTTAGTGAGGACTGACAGGCGGGACAGTGTTGGTGAGGACTGACAGTGGTGGTGAGGACTGACAGTGTTAGTGAGGAACAGCGGGGACAGTGAGTGGTGAGGACTGACAGTGTTGGTGAGGACTGACAGCGGGACAGTGTTGGTGAGGACTGACAGTGGTGGTGAAGACTGACAGGACAGTGTTGGTGAGGACTGACAGTGTTGGTGAGGACCGACAGTGTTGGTGAGGACTGACCGGGACAGTGGTGGTGAGGACTGACAGTGGTGGTGAAGACTGACAGTGGGACAGTGGTGGTGAGACTGACAGTGGTGGTAAGGACCGACAGTGGTGGTGAGGACCGACAGTGGTGAGGACCGACAGTGGTGGTGAGGACCGACAGTGGTGGTGAGGACTGACAGTGGTGGGTGGACTGACAGCGGAGACAGTGTTGGTGAGGACTGACAGCGGGACAGTGTTTGGTGAGGACTGACAGTGGTGGTGGTTGGCACAGTGTTGGTGAGGACGACTGAGTGTTAGTGAGGACTGACAGCGGGACAGTGTTGGTGACAGCAGGACTGACAGTGTTGGTGAGGACTGACAGCGGGACAGTGTTGAGAGGACTTGACAGCGGGACGGTGTTAGTGAGGACTGACAGTGGTGGTGAGGACGACAAGCGGGACAGTGGTGGTGAGGACTGACGGTGTTGGTGAGGACTGACAGCGGGACAGTGGTGGTGAGGACGGCAGTGGTGGTGGCCCGACTGGGACAGTGGTGGTGAGGGACTGGTGGTGAGGACCGACAGTGGTGGTGAGGGATCGACAGTGTTGGTGAGGACTGACAGTGGTGGTAGGACTGGACAGTGTTGGTGAGGACTGACAGCGGGACAGTGTTGGTGAGGACTCGGATGAGTGGGTGGTGAGGACTGACTGGTGTTGGTGAGGACTGACAGCGGGACAGTGTTGGTGAGGACTGACAGCGGGACAGTGTTGGTGAGGATCACAAGCGGGACAGTGTTGCTGAGTGGTGGTGAGGACTGACAGTGTTAGTGAGGACTGACAGCAGACAGTGTTGCAGAGGACTGACAGGGGACAGTGTTGGAGACTGACAGTGGTGGTGAGGACTGGCTGACAGTGGTGGTGGGACTGACAGTGTTGGTGAGGACTGACAGCGGGACAGTGTTGGTGAGGACTGACAGTGGTGGTGAGGACTGACAGCGGGACAGTGTTAGTGAGGACTGACAGTGTTGGTGAGGACTGACAGTGTTGGTGAGGAGCTGACAGCGGGGACAGTGTTTGGTGAGTGACAGTGTTGGTGAGGACTGACAGTGGGACAGTGTTGGTGAGGACTGACAGTGGTGGTGAGGCTGACAGTGGTGGTGAGGACTGACAGTGGTGTTAGTGAGGACTGACAGTGGTTGGTGAGGACCGACAGTGGTGGTGAGGACTGACAGTGGTGGTAAGGACTGACAGCGGGACAGTGGTGGTGAGGACTGACAGCGGGACAGTGTTGGTGAGGACTGACAGTGGGGTGAGGACCGACAGTGTTGGTGAGGACTGACAGTGGTGGTGGACTGAGGACTGTTGGCGACAGGTTGGTGAGGACTGACAGCGGGACAGTGTTGGTGAGGACTGACAGTGGTGGTGAGGACTGACAGTGTTGGTGAGGACTGACAGCGGGACAGTGTTGGTGAGGACTGACAGTGTTGGTGAGGACTGACAAGCGGGACAGTGTTAGTGAGGACTGACAGTGGAACTTGGTGAGGACTGACAGTGTTGGTGAGGACTGACAGTGTTGGTGAGGACTGACAGTGGTGGTGAGGACTGACAGCGGGACAGTGGTGGTGAGGACTGACAGTGTTGGTGAGGACTGACAGTGGTGGTGAGGACTGACAGCGGGACAGTGGGTGGTGAGGACTGACAGCGGGACAGTGTTGGTGAGGACTGACAGCGGGACAGTGGTGGTGAGGACTGACAGTGTTGGTGAGGACTGACAGTGTTGGTGAGGACTGACAGTGTTGGTGAGGGCTGACAGCGGGACAGTGGTGGCAGGGCCATCAGATCTTTGAGAGAGAAAAGGCTCATTGTCGGCTGTTTTTCTGATAAGGGGACCTGACTGTTCCGTGGGAATGGATGCTCTCACGCACCCGTGACCTCAGACCCTCAACTTTACATGTTTCCTGGACCTATTTCATCCCACGCTGGAGAGGGTGTGGCTGGAGGGCTTGTTGTAGATTCTGTGGCTCCCTGTTGTCCCAAGTGACCTTGGTTAGTCGAGGACCCGTGACAACTCCCACTGAACAGGGACCTGTTGTCCTAGGTGCGTGGGCAGGTCTGGCATCCATTGAGTGTGTACATTGTGCGGTGCAGGGGTGTGTGTGTGACCAAAGTTTTTGTCTGTTTTGCTATTCTGGCTTGTGATAGAGGCACTTTCAAAGCAGCGTCTTTGTGATGATTAAATGTCTCTTTTGCCAAGAGCTGTAGATTCTGAGCTGGCTGCTACATGGCCCCGTAGTGGCAGGACTGGTTTGGGTGTGGCACCAGAGACTTTCATCAGGTTCACATTTCACACACAAACAGTCTGGCGCCAGCTGTTAGCACAGCAGATGGAAAAACCACAGAGTGTTACCTTTAGCTTAGTTACCATTCACACAGGCACAGGGGTTATACCATGGGAGTGAAACATGTCATGTTGGCCTGATTGGTCAGCTGCGGGCAATATATTATCTCATTTGCCCCTAATCATTTTCCCACGGGTTTGGGGGTCAACTCCATTTAAATTCCAGCTAATTTGAGAAAAAGTCAATCAAATTCCAATTCCAAATGTTCCTCATTGAAAAGCATTGTGATGACTTGGAATTGGAATTTCAGTGTGTTCTTGAATTGACTGGAATTGAAATGGAACTGACCCACAACCCACCTAGAGGGGCAGTTTCGGAGACAAGACTAAAAGCTATTTCAATGGTGATTCTCAATTGCTTTTCATTCAGGACTGAGTTTAGCTTTATCTGTTATCAAGAAACGAAAACTAGACAGTCAGGAAGCATAGAAAATTCAAAAAACAATGGGATAGAGAACATTTTTTGCAAATTTTTTACTGTGGGGAAACAGTCAATATCTGAAACATAACCGAATGCGGCCTCAGTGAAGAACCAAATGCGGCCCTCAGTGAAGAACCAAAGGCGGCCCTCAGTGAAGAAAACCAAAAGGCGGCCCTCAGTGAAGAACCAAAGGCGGCCCTCAGTGAAGAACCAAAGGCGGCCCTCAGTGAAGAACCGGGAATACGGCCCTCAGTGAAAAGAACAAATGCGGCCTGACTTTGACACATGCTATAGAGTGTTATCACCCACGAAATCCCCCATCATTCATAATGTATTATTTGTCTCAGTCTCTCTAACCTGACCAGGGGCTGGCTTACTGTTAAGCACTTTGTGTCAACTGGGCTTACAAATACAGGTACATTTGATTGGTTGGTTGATTGATCTTTCTGATTGTACAGGATCAATAACCTGGACATACTACGGCGGTGAGGTACCTGGCAGAGGGGATGCTGAGCTGCAGGTTCTAGGAGAAGCGTTTATCAACATGAGTGTTACAGTGACACTGAGGCCAAGAAAGAGGTACTAAAGGGAGTTCCCTCTTCATTCTGCATTCTCTGTTTCTCTGGTAATTTCCTTATGATATTTACAATGTCAAATACGCGTCCCATTCGTGTGCGTGTGTTCATTAACATAATATAAGGAACAATAGAAGTGAAGTTGCTAGTTGCATAAGACCTAGTGTATCAACACATTGACTGACGTGCTCCAGGTATATCAACACATTGACTGACGTGCTCCAGGTATATCAACACATTGACTGAGGTGCTCCAGGTATATCAACACATTGACTGACGTGCTCAGGTATATCAACACATTGACTGAGGTGCTCCAGGTATATCAACACATTGACTGACGTGCTCCAGGTATATCAACACATTGACTGAGTGCTCCAGGTATATCAACACATTGACTGACGTGCTCCAGGTATATCAACACATTGACTGAGGTGCCCAGGTATATCAACACATTGACTGAGGTGCTTCAGGTATATCAACACATTGACTGACGTGCTCCAGGTATATCAACACATTGACTGAGGTGCTCCAGGTGTATCAACACATTGACTGGGAGTGCTCAGGTATATCAACACATTGACTGAGGTGCTCCAGGTATATCAACACATTGACTGAGGTGCTCCAGGTATATCAACACATTGACTGAGGTGCTCCAGGTATATCAACACATTGACTGACGTGCTCAGGTATCAACACATTGACTGACGTGCTCCAGGTATATCAACACATTGACTGAGGTGCTCAGGTATATCAACATTGACTGAGAGTGCTCCAGGTATATCAACACATTGACTGAGGTGCTCCAGGTATATCAACACATTGACTGACGTGCTCCAGGTATATCAACAACATTGACTGAAAGCTCAGGTATATCAACACATTGACTGAGGTGCTCCAGGTATATCAACACATTGACTGACGTGCTCAGGTATATCAACACATTGATTGACGTGCTCAGGTATATCAACACATTGACTGAGGTGCTCCAGGTATATCAACACATTGATTGACGTGCTCCAGGTATATCAACACATTGACTGACGTGCTCCAGGTATATCAACACATTGACTGAGGTGCTCCAGGTATGCGCACTCAACACATTGACTGAGGTGCTCCAGGTATATCAACACATTGATTGACGTGCTCCAGGTATATCAACACATTGACTGACGTGCTCCAGGTATATCAACACATTGACTGAGGTGCTCCAGGTATATCAACACATTGACTGAGGTGCTCAGGTATATCAACACATTGACTGACGTGCTCAGGTATATCAACATTGATTGGCGTGCTCCAGGTATATCAACACATTGACTGGACGTGCTCAGGTATATCAACACATTGACTGACGTGCTCAGGTATATCAACACATTGACTGACGTGCTCCAGGTATATCAACACATTGATTGACGTGCTCCAGGTATATCAACACATTGACTGACGTGCTCCAGGTATATCAACACATTGACTGACGTGCTCCAGGTATATCAAGACATTGACTGAGGTGCTCCAGGTATATCAACACATTGACTGAGGTGCTCCAGGTATATCAACACATTGACTGAGGTGCTCCAGGTATATCAACACATTGACTGAGGTGCTCCAGGTATATCAACACATTGACTGAGGTGCTCCAGGTATATCAACACATTGACTGACGTGCTCCAGGTATATCAACACATTGACTGAGGTGCTCCAGGTGTATCAACACATTGACTGAGGTGCTCCAGGTATATCAACACATTGACTGAGGTGCTCCAGGTATATCAACACATTGACTGAGGTGCTCCAGGTATATCAACACATTGACTGAGGTGCTCCAGGTATATCAACACATTGACTGAGGTGCTCCAGGTATATCAACACATTGACTGAGGTGCTCCAGGTATATCAACACATTGACTGAGGTGCTCCAGGTATATCAACACATTGACTGAGGTGCTCCAGGTATATCAACACATTGACATGCTCGGTTGTACCAACTGTCAATCTTGGCCGAGTGCTTAAAATTAAAAGCCTCATCTTTGATTTAATGTCATAGTTCAGCAGACATACAGTAAATGTGATCTAAGTCATTCTAAAAGAATGTTGTCTTGTTGAAGTGACGGACACCATTTTGTTTCAAGCAGGTGTGAAGTATTTTTTCACAGACAGGTAGCTTGTAGGTGCTTGTCTGTGTTTTTTCAGCTGTGGTTTTGTGAAAGAGCAGGAACAGAGATTTATGTGTTTGGTCTCTTGTTGCCGGGTGACAGGTTTGCTCAGCAGTCCAAGCACAGATGCTGGATTCTAAAATCAAGCCAAAGGTCCTGTAAATTTGAAAATATTGGACAGCTTTAAGCAATATGGACTTTATTATTTTACCTTTATTTAACTAGGCAAGTCAGTTAAGAACAAATTATTATTTTCAATGACGGCCTAGGAACAGTACGACAGATTTTGTACCTTGTCAGCTCGGGGTTTGATCTTGCAACCTTTTTACGGTTACTAGTCCAACTCTCTAACCACTAGGCTACGCTGTCTAATCATTTTAGATATACAGGATTGCCTAGGGAATAGGGGCTAGCTAGGGGTCACTGGGATTCAGAATTAGTCTAAACCTTACAGACTTGTTCTTCCCTCCAATCACTAGGTGCACCGCTATAAGGGCATCCCAGAGCTGGTGAGGCTGTTCAACAGTGAGAACCAGGAGGTGGCTCGCTACGCCACGGGCGCCACGAGGAACCTCATCTACGAGAACATGGACAACAAGGTGGCCCTTATTGAGGGGGGTGAGGATCCCACAACTCATAGAGGCTCTGAAGGTGAATGACGACGAGCTACGCAAGAACATCACAGGTATGACGTTTTACATTTTAGTCCTTTAGCCTCTCTGGGATGTGGGGACGGTAGCGTCACTGCCTCGCCAACAGCCAGTGAAAGTGCAGGGCGCCAAATTCAAAACAACAAAAATCTCATAATTAAAATTCCTCAAGCATACAAGTATTTTTTACATCATTTAAAGATAAAATTCTCGTTAATCCAGCCACATTGTCTGATTTCAAAAAGGCTTTGCGAAAGCATCACAAACGATTATGTTCGGTCACCACCAAGTCACAGAAAAAAACACAGCCATTTTTTTCAACCAAAAGAGGAGTCACAAAAAAGCACAAATAGAGATTAAATTAATCACTAACCTTTGATGATCTTTATCAAATGACACTCATAGGACTTCATGTTACACAATACATGTATGTTTTGTTCGCTAAAGTGCATATTTATATAAAAAAATCTCGTTTTCATTGGCGCGTTACGTTCAGTAGTTCTAAAACATGCAGTGATTTTGCAGAGAGCCACATCATTTACAGAAATACTCATCATAAATGTTGATGACAATACAAGTGTTATACATGGAATTAGAGATAGACTTCTCCTTAATACAAACGCTGTGTCAGATTTAAAAATAAAAAATGTTACGGAAAAAAACAAGCCATGCAATAATCTGAGTACAGCGTTCAGACAATAAAGCAGCCAAAAAGATGTTTGCCATATTGTGTAGTCAACATTAGTCAGAAATAGCATTCTAAATATTCACTTACCTTTGATGATCTTCATCAGAATGCACTTCCAGGAATCCCAGTTCCACAAGAAATGTTTGATTTGTTCGATAAAGTTCATAATTTTATGTCCAAATAGCTTCTTTGTTAGGGCGTTTGGTAAACAAATCAAACGCTGCTCAGGTCCAGCTGAACGTCGGACGAAAAGTTAAAAAAAGTTATATTACAGGTCGTAGAGACATGTCAAACTAAGTATAGAATAAATCTTTAGGATGTTTTTTATCATAAATCTTCAATAATGTTCAAACCCAGAGAATTCCATTGTATGTAGAAAAGCAATGGAACGAGCCTAACTCTCTCGTGACCACGTGTCACGAGCCTGTGGCACTCTGCCAGAGACCTGGCTCAATCCCCTCTAATTCTCTCCCCCTTGATAGTAGAAGCCTCAAACAAAGTTCTAAAGACTGTTGACATCTAGTGGAAGCATTAGGAAGTGCAATATGACCCGATTTACACTGTATATTGGAATGGCAAAGAGTTGAAAAACTACAAACATCAGATTTCCCACTTCCTGGTTGGATTTTTCTCAGGTTTTTTACTTTGCCATATGAGTTCTGTTATTTACATTTACGTCATTTAGCAGACGCTCTTATCCAGAGCGACTTACAAATTGGACTCACAGACATCATTCAAACAGTTTTAGAAACTTCAGAGTGTTTTCCATCAATACTACTAATAATATGCATAGGATATCTGGGACAGAGTAACAGGCAGTTTACTCTGTGAACCTTATTCATCCAAGCTACTCAATAATGCCCCTGTTTTGTTTTTTACCTTTATTTTACTAGGCAAGTCAGTTAAGAACAAATTCTTATTTTCAATGATGGCCTAGGAACAGTGGGTTAACTGCCTGTTCAGGGGCAGAACGACAGATTTGTACCCTTTCAGCTCGGGGATTTGAACTTGCAACCCTCCGGTTACTAGTCCAACGCTCTAACCACTAGGCTAACCAGAGGTTAGAGTGACTTACATTCATCTGAAGGTAGCTAGGTAAGACAAACAAGTATCACTCGTATAGTAAGTTCAACTTTCTTGAGATACAAAGTACTCTGTACAATGTAGAGCTCTACGCTGACATGTGCTCCTAAGTATAATTTTTGAGGGAGCACAGAAGAAATTTAGGAGCACAATAAACAATAGTAGAGGTAATGATACAAGGTTTGGTCATTGGGTTTTCTGTCAGGTATTCTGTGGAACCTGTCATCCAAAGACAACCTGAAGGAGAAACTAGCCAAGGAGACGCTATCTGAGCTCACAGAGAGGATCCTGATCCCGCTCTCAGGCAGTGGAGACACTGAGGTCATCCAGCAGAGCCCCTCTGAGGTTGACATCTTCTACAACACCACCGGATGTCTTAGGTACAGTACACTATAGTACACTATAGGATAGTACAGTACACAATAGTATACTATAGGATAGTACAGTACACAATAGTATACTATAGGATAGTACACTATAGGATAGTACAGTACACAATAGTATACTATAGGATAGTACACTATAGGATAGTACAGTAAACGTGTACAGTATAGTACAGTACACTATAGTACAATATAGTACACTATAGTACACTATAGGATAGTACAGTACACTATAGTACAGTGTAGTATACTATAGGATATTACAGTACACAGTAGTATACTATAGGATAGTACAGTATAGTACACTATAGGATAGTACAGTAAACTAGTACAGTATTGTACAGTACACTATAGTACAATATAGTACAGTATAGGATAGTACACTATAGTACAATATAGTACAGTATAGTACAGTACACTATAGTACAATATAGCACCCTATAGTACACTATAGGATAGTACAGTAAACTTGTACAGTATAGTACAGTACACTATAGTACAATATAGTACACTATAGGATAGTACAGTAAACTTGTACAGTATAGTACAGTACACTATAGTACAATATAGTACACTATAGTACACTATAGGATAGTACAGTACACTATAGTACAGTGTAGTATACTATAGGATATTACAGTACACAGTAGTATACTATAGGATAGTACAGTATAGTACACTATAGGATAGTACAGTAAACTAGTACAGTATTGCACAGTACACTATAGTACAATATAGTACAGTATAGGATAGTACACTATAGTACAATATAGTACACTATAGTACACTATAGGATAGTACAGTACACTATAGTACAGTATAGTACACTATAGTACAATATAGGATAGTACAGTACACTATAATACAATATAGTACACTAGGATAGTACAGTACTCTATAGGAGAGTATAGTACACTATAGGATAGTACAGTACACTATAGTACACTATAGGATAGTACAGTACACTATAGTAAATATAGTACACTATAGGATAGTACACTATAGTACAATATACACTATAGGATAGTACACTGTAGGATAGTACAGTACTCTATAGTACAATATAGTACACTATAGGAGAGTACAGTGCACATAGTACACTATAGTACAGTATAGTAAATCATAGTACAGTATATTACACTATAGTCCAGTATAGTACAGTACACTAAAGTATAGTATAGACAGTATAATACAGTACTCTATAGTACAATATAGTACACTATGGGAGAGTATAGTACACTATAGGATAGTACAGTACACTATAGTACACTATAGGATAGTACAGTACACTATAGTACACTATAGGATAGTACAATATAGTACACTGTAGGATAGTACAGTATTCTATAGTATAGTACAGTACAATATAGTACACTATAGTACAGTAATGTACACTATAGTACGATATAGTACACTATAGGATAGTACAGTACAGTATATTACACCAGTATTGTATAGTACAGTATTGTACACTATAGTACAGTATAGTAAAGCATAGTACAGTATATTACACTATAGTCCAGTACACTAAAGTACAGTATATGGCAGTGTAGGACAGTATAGTACAGTATATCACAGTACAGTATATTACACTATAATACAGTATAGTACAGTACACTATAGTACAATATAGTACACTATATAGGATAGTACAGTAAACTAGTACAGTATTGTACAGTATAGTACAGTACACTATAATACAATATAGTACACTATAGGATAGTACAATATAGTACACTAGGATAGTACAGTACTCTATAGGAGAGTATAGTACACTATAGGATAGTACAGTACACTATAGTACACTATAGGATAGTACAGTACACTATAGTACAATATAGTACACTATAGGATAGTACACTATAGTACAATATACACTATAGGATAGTACACTGTAGGATAGTACAGTACTCTATAGTACAATATAGTACACTATAGGAGAGTACAGTGCAATATAGTACTATAGTACAGTATAGTAAATCATAGTACAGTATATTACACTATAGTCCAGTATAGTACAGTACACTAAAGTATAGTATAGGACAGTATAATACAGTACTCTATAGTACAATATAGTACACTATGGGAGAGTATAGTACACTATAGGATAGTACAGTACACTATAGTACACTATAGGATAGTACAGTACACTATAGTACACTATAGGATAGTACAATATAGTACACTGTAGGATAGTACAGTATTCTATAGTATAGTACAGTACAATATAGTACACTATAGTACAGTAATGTACACTATAGTGCGATATAGTACACTATAGGATAGTACAGTACAGTATATTACACCAGTATTGTATAGTACAGTATTGTACACTATAGTACAGTATAGTAAAGCATAGTACAGTATATTACACTATAGTCAGTACACTAAAGTACAGTATATGGCAGTGTAGGACAGTATAGTACAGTATATCACAGTACAGTATATTACACTATAATACAGTATAGTACAGTACACTATAGTACAATATAGTACACTATAGGATAGTACAGTAAACTAGTACAGTATTGTACAGTATAGTACAGTACACTATAGTACAATATAGTACAGTATAGGATAGTACACTATAGTAGTACAGTATAGTACAGTACACTATAGTACAATATAGTACACTATAGGATAGTACAGTACACAATAGTATACTATAGGATAGTACACTGTAGGATAGTACAGTAAACTTGTACAGTATAGTACAGTACACTATAGTACAATATAGTACACTATAGTACTATAGGATAGTACAGTACACTATAGTACAGTGTAGTATACTATAGGATATTACAGTACACAGTAGTATACTATAGGATAGTACAGTATAGTACACTATAGGATAGTACAGTAAACTAGTACAGTATTGTACAGTATAGTACAGTACACTATAGTACAATATAGTACAGTATAGGATAGTACACTATAGTACAATATAGTACACTATAGTACACTATAGGATAGTACAGTACACTATAGTACAGTATAGTACACTATAGTACAATATAGGATAGTACAGTACACTATAATACAATATAGTACACTATAGGATAGTACAATATAGTACACTAGGATAGTACAGTACTCTATAGGAGAGTATAGTACACTATAGGATAGTACAGTACACTATAGTACACTATAGGATAGTACAGTACACTATAGTACAATATAGTACACTATAGGATAGTACACTATAGTACAATATACACTATAGGATAGTACACTGTAGGATAGTACAGTACTCTATAGTACAATATAGTACACTATAGGAGAGTACAGTGCAATATAGTACACTATAGTACAGTATAGTAAATCATAGTACAGTATATTACACTATAGTCAGTATAGTACAGTACACTAAAGTATAGTATAGGACAGTATAATACAGTACTCTATAGTACAATATAGTACACTATGGGAGAGTATAGTACACTATAGGATAGTACAGTACACTATAGTACACTATAGGATAGTACAGTACACTATAGTACACTATAGGATAGTACAATATAGTACACTGTAGGATAGTACCCAGTATTCTATAGTATAGTACGTACAATATAGTACACTATAGTACAGTAATGTACACTATAGTACGATATAGTACACTATAGGATAGTACAGTACAGTATATTACACCAGTAATTGTATATTTTAGTATTGTACTATAGTACAGTATAGTAAAGCATAGTACAGTATATTACACTATAGTCCAGTACACTAAAGTACAGTATATGGCAGTGTAGGACAGTATAGTACAGTATATCACAGTACAGTATATTACACTATAATACAGTATAGTACAGTATAGTACAGTACACTAAAGGACAGTATAGGATGGTATAGTACACTAAAGTACAGTACACTAAAGTACAGTATATGATGGTATAGTACAGTATAGGATAGTATTGTACAGTATATTACACTATAGTGCAATATAGTAGTATAGTACAATATATAACACTATTGTACAGTATTTCACACTATAGTACAGCCTTATTCTTCTTGTTCCAGCTCCTCCTCTGTCTAAGTGCATGTGACAACAGTGTCCTATCTTCCCATGTCAGTTCATTGATATGTCAGTTCATTGATATGTCAGTTCATTGACCCATGTCAGTTCATTGACCCATTTCAGTTCATTGACCCATTTCAGTTCATTGACATGTCAGTTCATTGACCCATTTCAGTTCATTGACCCATTTCAGTTCATTGACATGTCAGTTCATTGACCCGTCAGCTCTTTCACCCAAGTCAGTTCATTGACCCGTCAGCTCTTTCACCCAAGTCAGTTCATTGACACGTCAGGTCTTTGATCAATGTCAGTTCTTTGTTCTATGATTTCTGTTAGCCTATCCCGTCTCTGACCTCTCACCCTGCTGTCCCCAGGAACCTGAGCTCAGTGAATGAGAAGACCAGACGTCAGATGAGGAGACCAACGGTCTGGTGGATGCCCTGGTAGGATACATCCAGGCCTCGCTACAGGAAGGCAAGGTGGAGGAAAAGGTGAGAATGAGCTACGTAATAGACTGGAGTACAGATAGTAGACTGGAGTACAGATAGTGGACTGGAGTACAGATAGTGGACTGGAGTACAGATAGTGGACTGGAGTACAGATAGTGGACTGGAGTGCAGACTGGAGTGCAGTACAGATAGTGGACTGGAGTACAGATAGTGGCCTGGAGTACAGATAGTAGACTGGAGTACAGTGGAGTACAAATAGTGGACTGGAGTACAAATAGTGGACTGGAGTACAGATAGTGGACTGGAGTACAGATAGTGGACTGGAGTACAGATAGTGGACTGGAGTACAGATAGTTGACTGGAGTACAGATAGTGGACTGGAGTACAGATAGTGGACTGGAGTACAGATAGTGGACTGGAGTACAAATAGTGGACTGGAGTACAGATAGTAGACTGGAGTACAGATAGTGGACTGGAGTACAGATAGTGGACTGGAGTACAGATAGTAAACTGGAGTACAGATAGTGGACTGGAGTACAGATAGTAAACTGGAGTACAGATAGTAAACTGGAGTGCAGATAGTAAAACTGGAGTACAGATAGTGGACTGGAGTACAGGATAGACTGGAGTATAGATAGTCACTGGAGTACAGACTGGAGATAGTCGACTGGAGTACAGACTGGAGTGCAGATAGTGGCCTGGAGTACAGACTGGAGTACAGACTGGAGTACAGATAGTGGACTGTAGTACAGATAGTGGACTGGAGTACAGATAATGGACTGGAGTGCAGATAGTGGACTGGAGTACAGACTGGAGTGCAGATAGTGTACTGGAGTACAGACTGGAGTACAGATAGTGGACTGGAGTACAGATAGTGGACTGGAGTGCAGATAGTAGACTGGAGTACAGATAGTAAACTGGAGTGCAGATAGTGAACTGGAGCGCACATAGTGGACTGGAGTGCAGATAGTGGACTGGAGTGCAGATAGTGGACTGGAGTGCAGATAGTGGACTGTAGTGCAGATAGTGGACTGGAGTGCAGATAGTGGACTGGGTGCAGATAGTAGACTGGAGTGCAGATAGTGAACTGGGTGCAGATAGTGAACTGAGTGCAGATAGTGGACTGGAGTGCAGATAGGGACTGAGTGCAGATAGTGGACTGGAGTGCAGATAGTGGACTGGAGTCTGATAGTGGACTGTAGTGCAGATAGTGGGACTGGAGTGCAGATAGTGGACTGGGAGTGCAGATAGTGGACTGGAGGCAGATAGTGGACTGTAGTGCAGATAGTGACTGGAGTGCAGATAGTGGACTGTAGTACAGATAGTGGACTGTAGTGCAGATAGTAGACTGGAGGGCAGATAGTAGACTGAGTGCAGATAGTGGACTGTAGTGCAGATAGTGGACTGGAGTACAGATAGTGGACTGTAGTGCAGATAGTGGACTGTAGTGCAGATAGTGGACTGGAGTGCAGATAGTGGTCTGGAGTGCAGATAGTGGACTGGAGTGCAGATAGTATACTGGAGTGCAGATAGTGACTGGAGTGCAGATAGTGGACTGGAGACCAGATAGTGGACTGGAGTACAGGTAGGAAAGTTACTTAGCCGTGTGGTATTTGCAGAACAATTGTCACAATGCGCAACTGTACCTTTCAGTGTTTTCTTCGATCAAGTGTTGTACATGTCGTCATGGGAATTAAATATATACTCAACATTCTATGGTACATTTGTTCATGTGAAAGCCTCACATGTTGGACTTTTGGTATTAAAATCTATTCCAACTTTGTGTGTGTCTGTCAGGAGTGGAGAATGCAGTGTGTGTTATGAGGAACCTCTCTATCAGCTGTACAGTGAGATCCCGCCCTCGGCCATGCTCGTCTGGAAGGACCAACCAGAGGCCAGGACACCAGCAGGAGTGAAAGCCATTGGTTGCTTCACGCCTCAGAGCAAGAAAGTAAAAAATGTATGTATCACAGTGTCAATCTTCTTCTTCTTCTGTCAGTTTAGCAGTTGAACCGTAGTCTTGATGGTCTTCAGAATGACCCTGTCCGTGTCTAAACGGAAGTCCTGTATCACATCGCCACATCACATTGACCCCTGACCTTCTCCTTTTACAGAAGATGAACCAGGACCTGGTTACATTCACGGAGGTGGCCCGTGCCCAAGGGTCTGGAGTGGCTGTGGCAATTTCAGGTGGTGGGGCTGTATAACCGCGTGCTGCGGGGCTGTAGGTTCCACCTCACCACCCGAGGCTGCAGCCGGGGCCCTGCAGAACATCAGCTGGAGACAAGAGAGAGTGTTGATAATTCACTGCCAATGGTCCTTCTCTCGTCACTATCTCAAACCTCACGACCGTCCCTGGCGGTGTCAGATAGACTATGGAGTCATCTCACCTCACCACCGATCCCTGGCAGTGTCAGACTATGGAGTCATCTCAACACACCACCGTCCCTGGCGGTGTCAGATACACTTAGACTATGGAGTCATCTCAACTCACTACGTCCTGTGCCAGATAAACTAGGGAACAGGCTCCTCCAAACTGTCCGTGAAGCCTCTGTGACCAGGCCACTGATATGTGCTCCAGGTCATTTTGTTTTGTACCGGACTTGGACACCTGACAATGAAAACTGCAACTCACATCACTCACATCAGTGATCTCTATAGCTCACTCAGCATTCATAGAACGACGACAGTGTCTCTCTAGCTGGGGTACTTGAACCCCTGTGGGTACCTTGCCTTTCTACAGGGTGTAATTGACTCATAAGAAAATAAGCCCAATGATCAGTTGCACATAAGGGTTTACTTCAGACAGAGCAAAACGGGATTTGGGGGTACTGTAATTAATTTGAGAAATACTGACGCAGAAAGACCTTTCTCTTTTTCTCCTCAGTGGGCGGGGGTGCTGTGTCGTGTGGCTCTCGAGCAAGAGGATGCTTCCTGTGATGTTGGACAAACTGAGGACCAATAATGACCTGGAGCTGAGATCCCTCACCGGCTTCCTCAGAAACCTGTCACGCCATGCCAAGGACAAGAACGCCATGGGTCAGTAACCAGGACCCTTTTTTGATCAAATCCTTGATTGCCTCTGAACCTCATCCTGCATATAAGCTTTGAGAGAAAGAGCGAGCAATTCAAGGATGTCAATGTGAGATATGTTATTAACAAACAGAGGAAAACCCATTTGATTTCATGCCAGAGCAAGAACCAAAACAAAGCCATATCCATCTATTTCAGGGGTGGATTGACTGCCGTGTGGGATGAATAACATGGGAGATTTTTATTTTACCTTTATTTAACTAGGCAAGTCAGTTAAGAACAAATTCTTATTTTCAATGGCGGCCTAGGAACAGTGGGTTAACTGCCTTGTTCAGGGCAGAACGACAGATTTGTACCTTGTCAGCTCGGGGATTTGAACTTGCAACCTTCGGTTACTAGTCCAACGCTCTAACCACTAGGCTACCTGCCGCTACACTCTAACCACTAGGCTACCTGCCGCCTCTACACTCTAACCACTAGGCTACCCTGCCACCCCATCAACCCTTTTTTTTTCTCCTTCTAGCAACCAAGACTGTGAACAACCTGGTGGACAAACTGCCTGCTGACGGTCAACAGAAGGAGCGTCCAGCGACGTGGTGGTCAACATCTGTGGAACATTGAACAACCTGGTGACCTGCAGCTCCGTCAGCCCGGGACATCACTTTCTTTGACGGGGCTGCAAAAACTAGTGGCCATCAAAACTCCAACGACAGCAGGTACGGGATAGGGAGAAATATTGGTAGCGGTGTTTCTTGCTGCTCGGTCGTTCCACCGATTCCGTGCCCTTTTTTTGAGAAGTGTAATGTTTGACTTCATTCTGTCAACATTCTGTCATAAAGAGCACCTGTTTAACTTAATAAAAAACATGTTTTCCCATCTCAAGAAGATACATTTTTTTAAAAAAAATACTATAGTAAGTGCCTATAAAGTAACAGGGTTGACCGTAACAGGGTTGACCGTAACAGGGTTGCCCATAACAGGGTTGACCGTAACAGGGTTGACCGTAACAGGGTTGACCTTAACAGGGTTGCCCATAACAGGGTTGACCGTAACAGGGTTGACCGTAACAGGGTTGACCGTAACAGGGTTGCCCATAACAGGGTTGACCTTAACAGGGTTGACCGTAACAGGGTTGCCCATAACAGGGTTGCCCATAACAGGGTTGACCTTAACAGGGTTGCCCGTAACAGGGTTGCCCATAACAGGGTTGACCTTAACAGGGTTGACCTTAACAGGGCTGACCTTAACAGGGTTGACCGTAACAGGGTTGACCTTAACAGGGTTGACCGTAACAGGGTTGACCGTAACAGGGTTGACCGTAACAGGGTTGACCGTAACAGGGTTGCCCATAACAGGGTTGACCTTAACAGGGTTGACCGTAACAGGGTTGCCCATAACAGGGTTGCCCATAACAGGGTTGACCTTAACAGGGTTGCCCGTAACAGGGTTGCCCATAACAGGGTTGACCTTAACAGGGTTGCCCATAACAGGGTTGCCCATAACAGGGTTGCCCATAACAGGGTTGACCTTAACAGGGTTGCCCGTAACAGGGTTGCCCATAACAGGGTTGACCTTAACAGGGTTGACCGTAACAGGGTTGACCGTAACAGGGTTGCCCATAACAGGGTTGACCTTAACAGGGTTGACCGTAACAGGGTTGCCCATAACAGGGTTGACCTTAACAGGGTTG
>NW_027038736.1:30000-36971 GCF_034236695.1 Oncorhynchus nerka
AGCATTTCACTGTAAGGTCTACTACACCTGTTGTATTCAGCATTGCACTGTAAGGTCTACTACACCTGTTGTATTCAGCATTGCACTGTAAGGTCTACTACACCTGTTGTATTCAGCATTTCACTGTAAGGTCTACTACACCTGTTGTATTCAGCATTTCACTGTAAGGTCTACTACACATGTTGTATTCAGCATTTCACTGTAAGGTCTATTACACCTGTTGTATTCCGCGCATGTGACAAATACAATTTGATTTCATTTGATGCTCTTCCTGACATCAGAGCTCTGGCTCTGTGCTTCCCACGGGAGCCACATGGGGTTTTGACTGACAGCCGTTCTGAACTTGAGCACCTCGCAACAACAAGTTGTCCCCCATCCCTCCTTGATAATTAGGCAACTTTTGCACATTTGTTGTTGTCTGAGTGAAGGGAAATGTGTAAATTAAGGCGACTCTGTGCATTTGAAAAGACGAGACGTTGAGGATTATAATAAATACCACTTTGACATCAAACAAGCCAAACACCTGAGTCCCGAATATGCATTTCACATTTCCAAATCATAAAACTGGTGTCATAATACAGTACAGTAACGTTTATGACCATGTCTGATGTACAGTTACAAGATCACTTCAGGGTCATAACCCCTGGGTTGTTCTGAACAGAATGAGCCTATGTTTGTCTATTGTGAAGACAATTTGCCGCCTCGAACACTAGCGCCTGAGTGCACTCATGACTCCTTGTGACCTTGGGACTAGGAAGTCATGAGGCTCGGAAGGTTTTATCTCTGCATAGTTCTGAGATATTGAGCAGCAACGCTTTCACATCTCAGATCTCATAACTGTTTTTGTAGTGAATTCTTCTTTATAACCCATTATAGTCTTCACCTTAAAGGTAGCTAAAGAGTGCAGAGTATTAAAATCCTGAGTCATTTGTAAATGTGTGGTTTTTCAGGAGGATACGGTCGCAGATAAAACCGTATGTCTCTGAAATGTTCATCTGGGTTCAGCTGTAATCAGGCTGACAATCCTGAGTCACACATGTTTTGTTTTTAACAAAACTGTAGCTATTTGAATACAAACATGATAGAATAACAGTATTTTTTACCAAGAAAAGAGTCAGAACACATCATCAAATACTTTAAGAATTGTATTATGATCATCAGACTAATTACTGTCATCACTGAACAACGATGTGACGACAATCATTTACTTTTAAGATTTCTGTCTGTGTTTTTTGTTGTTGCTTTATTTAGAGGCAGATGGCAAAGACGTGTTCTGATTGGTCCGTCTGTATTTGTTCAGGCTCGTGATTGGATTGCCGATATAACCTTATCGTGCCCAAGTTCAAAATAGTTTCATGCAGATAGATCTTTCTAGTTTTTAATTATTTTCTTCACTTAAAATGTGCTTTAAAAAATAAATCTAACTCCACAGACATAAGAAAAAACATCTAAAGGTCAATTATATGTGACAAACTAATTTTTTGGACAAAAATGTCATAGAGAATCATGTTGTCCCAAAGTCTTGTCCTCTCTGTGTGCACCAAAATGATTGTGCTTCTCTGAATTGCCTTGTGAAGCCTAACACTGTAGGATCGTATTTTAGAACGTAGAACTTTACAATGTACAACTTTAGAACATAGAACTTTAGAACATAGAACTTTAGAACGTAGAACTTAGCTAGTTACCTTAGCAATAGAACAGCCTTTCAAATGATGCTCACCTGACCCAGATTGAGATCTATAACGGACCGTTTTTTGTTGTTGTTTGGATTGCGCAAACAACGACAGTAATTGTGTGATGGCAGGAATGCAGATTTGCTTTACAAAACAACGACAGTAATTGTGTGATGGCGGAAGTGCAGATTTACTTTACAAAACAAAACAACGACAGTAATTGTGTGATGGCGGGAATGCAGATTTGCTTTACAAAACAACGACAGTAATTGTGTGATGGCGGGAATGCAGATTTGCTTTACAAAACAAAACAATGACAGTAATTGTGTGATGGCAGGAATGCAGATTTGCTTTACAAAACAACGACAGTAATTGTGTGATGGCGGGAATGCAGATTTGCTTTACAAAACAATGACAGTAATTGTGTGATGGCAGGAATGCAGATTTGCTTTACAAAACAACGACAGTAATTGTGTGATGGCAGGAATGCAGATTTGCTTTACAAAACAAAACAACGACAGTAATTGTGTGATGGCGGGAATGCAGATTTGCTTTACAAAACAAAACAACGACAGTAATTGTGTGATGGCGGGAATGCAGATTTGCTTTACAAAACAACGACAGTAATTGTGTGATGGCAGGAATGCAGATTTGCTTTACAAAACAAAACAACGACAGTAATTGTGTGATGGCAGGAATGCAGATTTGCTTTACAAAACAACGACAGTAATTGTGTGATGGCGGGAATGCAGATTTGCTTTACAAAACAAAACAACGACAGTAATTGTGTGATGGCTGAAATGCAGATTTGCTTTATGGCTCAAAACAACTGAGAATGCAGATAATTGTGTGATGGCAAAATGCAGATTTGCTTTACAAACAACGACAGTAATTGTGTGATGGCGGGAATGCAGATTTGCTTTACAAAACAAAACGACAGTAATTGTGTGATGGCGGAATGCAGATTTGCTTTACAAAACAAAACGACGGCAGTAATTGTGTGATGGCTGGAATGCAGATTTGCTTTACAAAACAAAACAATAAATTTATGGCAAACAAAACAACACATTGTGTGATGGCGGGAATGCAGATTTGCTTTACAAAACAACGACAGTAATTGTGTGATGGCGGAATGCAGATTTGCTTTACAAAACAAAACAATGCAGATTTGTTTACAGTAATTGTGTGATGGCAGAATACCAGGTCCCTTTACCAAAACAAGCAATGAGTATGCCAATGTGGGAGGCAGAATTCACTCCCAAAAACTCACTTTCTTTCACCCAGTAATTGTGTGATGGCGGGAATGCAGATTTGGCTTTACAAAACAAAACAACGACAGTAATTATTATGATAGCTCAATGCAGATTTGCTTTACAAAACAAAACAACAACAGTAATTGTGTGATGGCGGGGAATGCAGATTTGCTTTACAAAACAAAACAACGACAGTAATTGTGTGATGGCTGAAATGCAGATTTGCTTTACAAAACAAAACAACGACAGTAATTGTGTGATGGCGGGAATGCAGATTTGCTTTACAAAACAACGACAGTAATTGTGTGATGGCGGGAATGCAGATTTGCTTTACAAAACAAAACAACGACAGTAATTGTGTGATGGCGGGAATGCAGATTTGCTTTACAAAACAACGACAGTAATTGTGTGATGGCGGGAATGCAGATTTGCTTTACAAAACAACGACAGTAATTGTGTGATGGCGGGAATGCAGATTTGCTTTACAAAACAAAACAACAACAGTAATTGTGTGATGGCGGGGAATGCAGATTTGCTTTACAAAACAAAACAACGACAGTAATTGTGTGATGGCTGAAATGCAGATTTGCTTTACAAAACAAAACAACGACAGTAATTGTGTGATGGCGGGAATGCAGATTTGCTTTACAAAACAACGACAGTAATTGTGTGATGGCGGGAATGCAGATTTGCTTTACAAAACAAAACAACGACAGTAATTGTGTGATGGCGGGAATGCAGATTTGCTTTACAAAACAACGACAGTAATTGTGTGATGGCGGGAATGCAGATTTGCTTTACAAAACAAAACAACAACAGTAATTGTGTGATGGCGGGAATGCAGATTTGCTTTACAAAACAACGACAGTAATTGTGTGATGGCTGGAATGCAGATTTGCTTTACAAAACAAAACAACGACAGTAATCTAGTTCCTCAACGGCACCTTGTCATTTTCTCTGTCTTCTGTTGCTCCCACCCTACACTTTCCTGCAATTAGAGCGAATCTCAGTCCAACTGCTAGTTCATATCCTGGTCTTTATGTTGTCTCTCTTGTAGTCCTGCTAGTTCATATCCTGGTCTTTATGTTGTCTCTCTTGTAGTCCTGCTAGTTCATATCCTGGTCTTTATGTTGTCTCTCTTGGAGTCCTGCTAGTTCTTAACCTGGTCTTTATGTTGTCTCTCTTGTAGTCCTGCTCGTTCATATCCTGGTCTTGATGTTGTCTCTCTTGTAGTCCTGCTAGTTCATATCCTGGTCTTGATGTTGTCTCTCTTGTAGTCCTGCTAGTTCATATCCTGGTCTTTATGTTGTCTCTCTTGTAGTCCTGCTAGTTCATATCCTGGTCTTGATGTTGTCTCTCTTGTAGTCCTGCTAGTTCATATCCTGGTCTTTATGTTGTCTCTCTTGTAGTCCTGCTAGTTCATATCCTGGTCTTTATGTTGTCTCTCTTGTAGTCCTGCTAGTTCATATCCTGGTCTTTATGTTGTCTCTCTTGTAGTCCTGCTAGTTCTTAACCTGGTCTTTATGTTGTCTCTCTTGTAGTCCTGCTCGTTCATATCCTGGTCTTGATGTTGTCTCTCTTGTAGTCCTGCTAGTTCATATCCTGGTCTTTATGTTGTCTCTCTTGTAGTCCTGCTAGTTCTTAACCTGGTCTTTATGTTGTCTCCTCTTGTAGTCCTGCTAGTTCATAACCTGGTCTTTATGTTGTCTCTCTTGTAGTCCTGCTAGTTCATATCCTTGGTCTTTATGTTGTCTCTCTTGTAGTCCTGCTAGTTCTTAACCTGGTCTTAATGTTGTCTCTCTTGTAGTCCTGCTAGTTCTTAACCTGGTCTTTATGTTGTTCCTTCTTGTAGTCCCAAGTGTAGTTCTTAACCTGGTCTTTATGTTGTCTCTCTTGTAGTCCTGCTAGTTCTTAACCTGGTCTTTATGTTGTCTCTCTTGTAGTCCTGCTAGTTCATATCCTGGTCTTTATGTTGTCTCTTGTAGTCCTGCTAGTTCATATCCTGCCTTTATGTTGTCTCTCTTGTAGTCCTGCTAGTTCATATCCTGGTCTTTATGTTGTCTCTCTTGTAGTCCTGCTAGTTCATATCCTGGTCTTTATGTTGTCTCTCTTGTAGTCCTGCTAGTTCTTAACCTGGTCTTTATGTTGTCTCTCTTGTAGTCCTGCTCGTTCATATCCTGGTCTTGATGTTGTCTCTCTTGTAGTCCTGCTAGTTCATATCCTGGTCTTGATGTTGTCTCTCTTGTAGTCCTGCTAGTTAATATCCTGGTCTTTATGTTGTCTCTCTTGTAGTCCTGCTAGTTCATATCCTGGTCTTTATGTTGTCTCTCTTGTAGTCCTGCTAGTTCATATCCTGGTCTTTATGTTGTCTCTCTTGTAGTCCTGCTAGTTCCTAACCTGGTCTTTATGTTGTCTCTCTTGTAGTCCTGCTCGTTCTTAACCTGGTCTTTATGTTGTCTCTCTTGTAGTCCTGCTAGTTCTTAACCTGGTCTTTATGTTGTCTCTCTTGTAGTCCTGCTAGTTCATATCCTGGTATTGATGTTGTCTCTCTTGTAGTCCTGCTAGTTCTTAACCTGGTCTTTATGTTGTCTCTCTTGTAGTCCTGCTAGTTCATAACCTGGTCTTTATGTTGTCTCTCTTGTAGTCCTGCTAGTTCATAACCTGGTCTTTATGTTGTCTCTCTTGTAGTCCTGCTAGTTCATATCCTGGTCTTTATGTTGTCTCTCTTGTAGTCCTGCTAGTTCTTAACCTGGTCTTGATGTTGTCTCTCTTGTAGTCCTGCTAGTTCTTAACCTGGTCTTTATGTTGTCTCTCTTGTAGTCCTGCTAGTTCTTAACCTGGTCTTTATGTTGTCTCTCTTGTAGTCCTGCTAGTTTTTAACCTGGTCTTTATGTTGTCTCTCTTGTAGTCCTGCTAGTTCTTAACCTGGTCTTTATGTTGTCTCTCTTGTAGTCCTGGGAAGCTGAAAGCAGCCAAAGCAGCGGCCACAGTCCTCTGCAACATGTTCCAATACAAGAAGCTGCACAAGGACTACAAACAGGTGAGAAATACCCCTGGAGAATGGTGGAGAGGAGGATCACAGACCACTAGAGAATGGTAGAGAGGAGAACCATAGACTACTGGAGAATAGTAGAGAGGAGGATCACATACTACTGGAGAATGGTAGAGAGGAGGATCACAGACTACTGGAGAATGGTAGAGAGGAGGATCACAGACCCCTGGAGAATAGTAGAGAGGAGAACCATAGACCCCTGGAGAATAGTAGAGAGGAGGATCACAGACTACTGGAGAATAGTAGAGAGGAGGATCACATACTACTGGAGAATGGTAGAGAGGAGGATCACATACTACTGGAGAATGGTAGAGAGGAGGATCACATACTACTGGAGAATAGTAGAGAGGAGGATCACATACTACTGGAGAATGGTAGAGAGGAGGATCACAGACTACTGGAGAATGGTAGAGAGGAGAACCATAGACCCCTGGAGAATAGTAGAGAGGAGGATCACAGACTACTGGAGAATGGTAGAGAGGAGGATCACAGACTACTGGAGAATGGTAGAGAGGAGGATCACATACTACTGGAGAATGGTAGAGAGGAGGATCACATACTACTGGAGAATGGTAGAGAGGAGGATCACATACTACTGGAGAATGGTAGAGAGGAGGATCACATACTACTGGAGAATGGTAGAGAGGAGAACCATAGACCCCTGGAGAATAGTAGAGAGGAGGATCACAGACTACTGGAGAATAGTAGAGAGGAGAACCATAGACTACTGGAGAATAGTAGAGAGGAGGATCACAGACTACTGGAGAATGGTAGAGAGGAGAACCATAGACTACTGGAGAATAGTAGAGAGGAGGATCACAGACTACTGGAGAATGGTAGAGAGGAGAACCATAGACCCCTGGAGAATGGTAGAGAGGAGGATCACAGACCCCTGGAGAATGGTAGAGAGGAGAACCATAGACTACTGGAGAATAGTAAAATAGAGAATAGTAAAATCCCTGTAAAATCCATCTCCTTTTCCTGTTGCTCTAC
>NW_027038737.1:0-36998 GCF_034236695.1 Oncorhynchus nerka
CCCCTAACTCACTCTGGTCCGTCCTCCATCCCACTCTTCCTCCTCTAGCTGTCAACCATCAACCCCCTAACTCACTCTGGTCCGTCAACAGTAGATGTGTGTGGGAGAATAATATTGGATTGTGTTCAGGCATTTGTTGGACAACTCTTTCTGAGTGTTGGTGATGTGTGAGCCTGCTGAAGGTGTCCCGTAGAGTAACATCCAACAACATGTCAGAACACAGAACCATGTCAGACAACATACAGCACATTATTGGATTGACACCACATGTACAGCTAGAGGCAACATCCTCATGTTTATACAATGGACTGAATCTTGGCTTCGAAATGTGGTTATCGTGGTGGGAGTGTGTGTGTGTGTGTGTGTGTGAGAGTGTGTATGAGAGAGATTGTGTGTGAGTGGGAGAGAGAGAGTGTGTGTGTGTGTGTCTGTGTGTGTGTGTGTGTGTGTCTGTGTCTGTGTGTGTCTGTGTGTGTGTGTGTGTGTGTGTGTCTGTGTGTGTGTCTGTGTGTGTGTGTGTGTGTGTGTGTCTGTGTGTGTGTGTGTCTGTGTCTGTATCTGTGTGTGTGTGTCTGTGTCTGTGTCTGTGTCTGTGTGTGTGTGTGTGTGTGTGTGTGTTACCTTCTTCTGTAGTATGCAGTGGAAGATAAATATGAACATGCCCTGTAGGGAGTTGAAGATGGTGAACAGGTAGGCCATGATCACTGTGCTCTCATTGATATACATCAGACCAAACGCCCACGTCAGACCCAACAGACAGAGGAGAGCTATGGCACCAATCACCCACGATCTAGAGGAGGAGAGAGAGAGAGAGAGGAGGGAGAGAGAGGAGGAGGAGGAGGAGAGAGAGAGAGAGAGAGGAGGAGGAGAGAGAGAGGAGAGAGAGGAGGAGGGAGAGGAGAGAGAGGAGGAGGGAGAGAGAGGAGAGAGAGGAGGGACAGAGAGGAGAGAGAGGAGGAGGGAGAGAGAGGAGGAGGAGAGAGAGAGAGAGGAGGAGGGAGGAGGAGGAGAGAGAGAGGAGAGAGAGGAGGAGGGAGAGAGAGAGAGGAGGGAGAGAGAGGAGAGAGAGGAGGAGGGAGAGAGAGAGGAGGAGGAGGAGAGAGGGAGAGAGAGAGGAGGAGGAGAGAGAGAGAGAGAGAGGAGGGAGAGAGAGGAGGAGGGAGAGAGAGGAGGAGGAGGAGAGAGAGAGAGAGAGAGAGAGAGGAGGAGGAGAGAGAGAGGAGAGAGAGGAGGGAGGGAGAGAGAGAGAGGAGGGAGAGAGAGAGAGGAGGAGGAGAGAGAGAGAGGAGGAGAGAGAGAGGAGAGAGAAAGGAGGAGGAGAGAGAGAGAGAGAGAGGAGGGAGAGAGGAGGGAGGAGGAGAGAGAGAGAGAGAGAGAGAGAGAGGAGGAGGAGAGAGAGAGGAGAGAGGGAGGAGGAGAGAGAGAGAGGAGGGAGAGAGAGGAGAGAGAGGGAGGAGGGAGAGAGAGAGGAGGAGGAGAGAGGAGAGAGAGAGGAGGAGAGAGAGAGAGTTATTTATTTATTATATTGATATTATATTATTTGGAGAGATAGAGGAGAGATAGAGGAGGAGGAGGGAGAGATAGATAGAGAGAGGAGGAGAGAGAGAGGAGGGAGAGATAGAGAGAGAGGAGGGAGAGAGAGGAGAGCGAGGAGGAGGGAGAGA
Source organism: Oncorhynchus nerka (assembly GCF_034236695.1). NCBI lineage: Eukaryota > Metazoa > Chordata > Actinopteri > Salmoniformes > Salmonidae > Oncorhynchus > Oncorhynchus nerka. The sequence continues at coordinate 1,665 of NW_027038737.1, forward strand.
GAGGAGAGAGAGGAGGGACAGAGAGGAGAGAGAGGAGGAGAGAGATAGAGAGGAGGGAGAGAGAGGAGAGAGGAGGAGGGAGGAGGAGAGAGAGAGAGAGAGGAGGAGAGGAGGAGAGATTAGAGAGGAGGAGGAGAGAGAGAGAGAGAGAGGAGGAGGAGGAGGAGAGAGAGAGAGAGAGGAGGAGGGAGGAGGATTAGGATATTATTAGGAGGAGGAGAGAGAGATAGGAGGAAAGATGAAAGAGGAGGAAGAGAAAGGAGGAGAGAGAGAGAGAGAGAGGAGGGAAGATTTAGGAGAGATAGAGGAGGGAGGAGGAGAGATAGATAGAGAGAGGAGAGAGAGAGGAGGGAGAGATAGAGAGAGAGGACAGGAGAGAAGGGGAGGGAGAGAGAGACAGAGATAGAGAGAGAGGAGGGAGAGATAGAGAAGAGAGGACAGGAGAGGAGATAGGGTAGGAGAGAGAGAGAGGAGGGGTGGGGGAGGAGTGAGAGAGAGAGGTCAGACCCAGCAGACAGAGTAGATCTATGACAGATATCACACACAATCTAGAGGGAGAGGAGAGGAGGACGAAAGCAGAGACGGAGGAGTGGGGACGAGACGGAGGGAGGTGATTCAGTGTATGGATTACATTACCCACTATCTACAGACGGAGAGGAGGACAGAGGTCATCTAGTTAGCGTTCCACAAGGTGAAAGGTCACTGTTAGCGTACTAATGAACACAATAGCAATGGAAGGGATAATGACTAGGATCAACTGGTTCCAACTAAACTAGTAAATGTAACTAAACTAGTTTGTGTAACTAAACTAGTATACAGTGGGGCAAAAAAAGTATTTAGTCAGCCACCTTGTGCAAGATTCTCCCACTTAAAAAGATGAGAGAGGCCTGCCAATTTTTTCATCATAGGTACACTTCAACTATGACAGACAAAATGAGAGAAAAATATCAACTCGTCATGTTTGGAGGACAAAGAATGCTGAGTTGCATCCAAAGAACACCATACCTACTGTGAAGCATGGGGGTGGAAACATCATGCTTTAGGGCTGTTTTTCTGCAAAGAGACCAGGACGACTGATACATGTAAAGGAAAGAATGAATGGGGCCATGTATCGTGAGATTTTGAGTGAAAACCTTCTTCCATCAGCAAGCGGCAGAAGATGATTCGTGGCTGGGTCTTTTCAGCATGACAATGATCCCAAACACACCGCCCGGGCACAGGGTGGCTTCGTAGAAGCATTTCAAGGTCCTGGAGTGGCCAGCCAGTCTCCAGATCTCAACCCCATAGAAAATCTTTGGAGGTAGTTGAAAGTCTGTGTTGCCCAGCAACAGCCCCAAAACAGCACTGCTCTAGAGGAGATCTGCATGGAGGAATGGGCCAAAATACCAGCAACAGTGTATGAAAACGTTTGACATCTGTCATTGCCAACAAAGGGTATATAACAAAGTATCGAGATAAACTTTTGTTATTGACCAAATACTTATTTTCCACCATAATTTGCAAATAAATTCATTAAAAATCCTACAGTGTGATTTTCTGGATTTTTTCTTCTCATTTTGTCTGTCATAGTTGAAGTGGACCTATGATGAAAATTACAGGCCTCTCATCTTTTTAAGTGGGAGAACTTGAACAATTGGTGGCTGACTAAATACTTTTCCCCCCCACTGTATGTAACTAAACTAGTAACAGTTTAGAATCTCCTTTTAGAACTCTCTGTGATCACATGACTGAGCTGAGGAAGTATCTGAGAGTCACAATGACAAAGACCAGAGTGCTGAGTGTGTACAATGTATGTGTATGTGTGTGTGTGTGTGTGTGTGTGTGTGTGTGTGTGTGTGTGTGTGTGTGTGTGTGTGTGTGTGTGTGTGTGTGTGGTCATTAAAAATGCCATTTGACAATAAAGGTCAGTGGTCGTGGTCCGTCGCTACATCTGTGACCCCGTTAATCTGACTGAGCTGTGATCAGTAACTCAGAGAGAGAGAGAGGTGGTGGAGAGAGAGAGAGAGTGAGAGAGAGGTGGAGAGAGAGAGAGAGAGAGAGAGACGTGGTGGAGAGAGAGAGAGGTGGAGAGAGAAAGAGAGGTGGAGAGAGGCAGAGAGAGAGGTGAGAGAGGGAGAGAGAGAGAGGCAGAGAGGTGGAGAGAGGGAGAGAGAGAGAGGTGGAAGAGAGAGAGAGGGAGAAACAGATGAAGAGAGAGGCAAGGAGAGACAGAGATAAAGAGAGAGGTGGAGTGGAGAGAGAGGAGGTGGAGAGAGAGAGAGAGAGAGAGAGGTAGAGGGAGAAACAGATGAAGAGAGAGAGGCAAGGAGGTGGAGAGAGAGAGACAGAGAGAGAGAGGGAAGGAGAGACAGGAGATAAAGATAAAGAGAGGTGGAGATAGAGAGGGGTGGAGAGAGAGAGGAGGAGAGGGAGAAACAGATGAAGAGAGAGGCAAGGGAGAGAGAGAGAGAGAGAGAGAGAGCGAGAGAGGGAAGGAGAGACAGAGATACAGATGAAGAGGTGGAGAGAGGTAGTCAGAGAGAGGATCATGATTGATTAGATGTGATCCTCTATGGAGACTGTTCAGGTGGAGAGACTTTACAATAAAGAGGACTGGAACACCTCTTCAATAAAGGGATTGATTGTCTCCCCTCTCTCCTCTCCTCTCCTTTCCTCTCCTTTACAATAAAGTCCCTGCAAAGACACCTCTCTCTCTCTAAGGTTTCCCCCTCTCCTCTCCCTCCCTCTCCTCTCCTCTCCTCTCCTCTCCTCTCCTCTCCTCTCCTCTCCTCTCTCCCCTCTTCTCCTCTCCTCTCCTCTCCCCTCCTCTCCTCCTCCTCCCTCTCCTCTCCTCTCCTCTCACTCTCTCTCCTCTCTCTCCTTCCTCTCCTCTCACCTCTCCTCTCCTCCCCTCTCCCTCTCCCCTCCCCTCCCTCTCCTCTCCTCTCCTCTCTCCTCCTCCTCTCTCCTCTCTCCTCCCCTCCCCTCCCCTCCCCTCTCCCCTCCTCTCCTCTCCTCTCCTCTCCCTCTCCCCCTCCCCTCCCCTCTTCTCTCTCATCCCCTCTCCTCTCCTCCTCCCTCTCCCTCCTCTCCTCTCCCCTCCTCCTCTCCTCTCCTCTCCTCTCTCCTCCTCTCCTCTCCTCTCTCTCTCTCCCTCCTCCTCTCCTCCTCTCCTCTCCTCTCCCTCTCCTCTCCTCTCCTCTCCCCTCCTCTCCTCTCCTCTCCTCTCCCCTCCCCCTCCTCTCCTCTCCCCTCCCTCTCCTCTCCTCTCCCCCTCCTCTCCTCTCCTCTCCTCTCCTCTCCTCTCCCTCAAACCATCTTCTCTCCCCATCCCTCTATCACCAAAATCTCTACTTCAGTCATAACTTCCCATTGTCTCCCTCCCTCCCTCCCTCCCTCCCTCCCTCCCTCCCTCCCTCCCTCCCTCCCTCCCTCCCTCCCTCCCCTCTCTCTCCTCCCCCTCTCCTCGCTCTCTCTCTCTCTCTCTCCCTCCCACTCTCTCTCTCTCTCCTCCCACTCTCCCTCCCCTCCCTCCCTCTCCCCTCCTCCCCTCCCCTCCCCCCTCCCTCCTCCCTCCCTCCCTCATAATAACCCCACAGTTCACTCTTCTACTGATCAAATGACACAAAGTATTTTAAGGGTTAACACTGATATTCACAACTAAACACAACAGTCTTTTCCACCAAGGTCCACACTGGTAGTCAGGTGTGGTCGAGAGGTCTAGTTCAGTGCAGTGCAGTAGGCGGGTGCTACACAATCTACAGACAGACCAACAAAGGTGACGAGAACCAATCGGAATGTCCGTTGAGTCAAGACAAGCATTCTGATTGGACGGTGGCCTTACCAGAGCCAATCCACACAAAGATGATGGCTGAAATAAATAAAGAGAGACAGAGAAAAAAAAACAGAAAGGAAGAAATAACAGATAAAGTATAACGATGAAAAAAAATGAACCAAAATGAATGAAATCATGAACTCAAGCAAATGAAAATGATAAAAAATCGAGTAAGACATTTCTTATTTATCGAGTCAGTCAGCAACACAAGAAGTACAAGGAGACCACGTCACAAGGTGCTGCGCCGCGCCAACAGGCAGATAGATGTGTGCTGCCTCTCTGTTTATAAACTCAACACAAGAAGTACAAGGAACCACTCACAAGGTGCTGCGCCGCGCCAACAGGCAGATAGATGTGTGCTGCCTCTCTGTTTATAAACTCAACACAAGAAGTACAAGGAGACCACGTCACAAGGTGCTGCGCCGCGCCAACAGGCAGATAGATGTGTGCTGCCTCTCTGTTTATAAACTCAACACAAGAAGTACAAGGAGACCACGTCACAAGGTGCTGCGCCGCGCCAACAGGCAGATAGATGTGTGCTGCCTCTCTGTTTATAAACTCAACACAAGAAGTACAAGGAGACCACGTCACAAGGTGCTGCGCCGCGCCAACAGGCAGATAGATGTGTGCTGCCTCTCTGTTTATAAACTCAACTCAAGAACATTTCCTCCTCGGTAAAGTAGCTGATCAGCAAAGTCAGTGGTAGTGTGCTGCAGCACCATTTTGTGTGTAGAGTTATAACTGGTTTGAACTGGTCACACTATGTATTATCTTTAATCAATCTGTCACAGCTCAGGAAGCAGCACGTGACTAAACTAAACTCTGGCTTCACACACAAACACCCAGGCTGTGTCCCAAATGGAAATATAGTGCACTACTTTAGACCAGGGACTATAGGGAAATCTATTCCCTACATAGTGCACTACTTTTGGCCAGGGACTATAGGGAAATCTATTCCCTACATTAGTGCACTACTTTAGACCAGGGACTATAGGAAATCTATTCCAGGGATTATAGGAAATCTACATAGTGCACTACTTTAGACCAGGGACTATAGGGAAATCTATTCCCTACATAGTGCACTACTTTAGACCAGGGACTATAGGGAAATCTATTCCCTACATAGTGCACTACTTTAGACCAGGGACTATAGGGAAATCTATTCCCTACATAGTGCACTACTTTAGACCAGGGACTATAGGAAATCTATTCCCTACATAGTGCACTACTTTAGACCAGGGACTATAGGAAATCTATTCCCTACATAGTGCACTACTTTAGACCAGGGACTATAGGAAATCTATTCCCTACATAGTGCACTACTTTAGACCAGGGACTATAGGGAAATCTATTCCCTACATAGTGCACTACTTTAGACCAGGGACTATAGGGAAATCTATTCCTACATAGTGCACTACTTTAGACCAGGGACTATAGGGAAATCTATTCCCTACATAGTGCACTCCTTTAGACCAGGGTCTATAGGAAATCTATTCCCTACATAGTGCACTACTTTAGACCAGGGACTATAGGGAAATCTATTCCCTACATAGTGCACTACTTTTGACCAGGGACTATAGGGCAATCTATTCCCTACATAGTGCACTACTTTTGGCCAGGGACTATAGGGACTACTTTAGACCAGGGACTATAGGCAATCTATTCCCTACATAGTGCACTACTTTAGACCAGGGATCATAGGGAAACCTATGTCCTATATAGTACACTACTTTAGATCAGGGACCATAGGGCAACTCATTTGGGACACATATTGGCTGTTTGTGTGTCATGGAACTTTTAGAAACGAAGGAGAGAGAGGTCAGTGAGAGGTCAGTGAGAGGCCTACTTTCTAGAATGGCCAAGACATAAGTAGATGATCTGAGGAAGTATGTCTGTCGGTCTCTCTCTGTTTCTGTCTGTCTGTTTCTCTGTCTGTTTCTCTGTCTGTTTCTCTGTCTGTCTGTCTGTCTGTCTGTCTGTCTGTCTGTCTGTCTGTCTGTCTGTCTGTCTGTCTGTCTGTCTTGGTATGTCTGTCTCTCTCTGGATGTCTCTCTCTCTGTCTGTCTGTCTGGTCTGTCTCTTCTCTGTCTGTCTCTGGTCTGTCTGTCTGTCTGTCTGTCTGTCTGTCTGTCTGTCTGTCTGTCTGTCTCTGTATTTCTCTCTCTCTGTCTCTCTGTCTGTCTCTATCCGTCTGTCTCTCTCTCTGTCTCTCTCTCTCTGTCTCTTTCGGTCTCTCTCCAACCCCCCCTCTCTGTCTCTTTCTCTCTCGGTCTCTCTCCAACCCCCCCATCTCTGTCTCTATCTCTCGGGTCTCTCTCCAACCCCCCTCTCTGTCTCTCTCTCTCTCGGTCTCTCTCCAACCCCCTCTCTGTCTCTATCTCTCTCGGTCTCTCTCCAACCCCCTCTCTCTGTCTCTTTCTCTCTCGGTCTCTCTCCAACCCCCCCTCTCTGTCTCTTTCTCTCTCGGTCTCTCTCCAACCCCCTCTCTGTCTCTTTCTCTCTCGGTCTCTCTCAACCCCCCTCTCTGTCTCTTTCTCTCTCGGTCTCTCTCCAACCCCCCTCTCTGTCTCTATCTAATCCCCTCTGGTCTCTTATCCCCTCCCAACCCCCTCTCTGTCTCTATCTAATCCCCTCTGGTCTCTTATCCCCCCCCAACCCTCAGTCTCAGACATATTGTTTGAGTTAAACTAAGCCCTATGACAGCCATACTCTGCCAATAGAGTTCTGACTGGATTGTAGTCAGAGTTCTAACAGGCAACTGCAGTCATTACACAGTCACTCTGTACCAAATGGTACCCTGGTCCCTATATAGTGCACTCGTAGGGAATAGAGTGCCATAGGGCTCTGGTCAAAAGTAGTGCACTACGTAGGGAATAGGGTGCCATTTGGGATACAAATATTGTTTCACAATGTAGATATTTTAGTGAGGAGATGTGACATAGTGAATGGTGGTTATAATGACATAGTAACTAAATAATGATATAATGACATAGTGACTAAATAATGACATAGTGAATGGTGGACATAATGACATAGTAACTAAATAATGACATAGTGAATGGTGGACATAATGACATAGTAACTAAATAATGACATAGTGAATGGTGGACATAATGACATAGTAACTAAATAATGACATAGTGAATGGTGGTTATAATGACATAGTAACTAAATAATGACATAGTGAATGGTGGTTATAATGACATAGTAACTAAATAATGACATAGTGACATAGTAACTAAATAATGACATAGTGAATGGTGGACATAATGACATAGTAACTAAATAATGACATAATGACATAGTAACTAAATAATGACATAGTGAATGGTGGACATAATGACATAGTAACTAAATAATGACATAGTGACATAGTAACTAAATAATGACATAGTAACTAAATAATGACATAGTGAATGGTGGACATAATGACATAGTGAATGGTGGACATAATGACATAGTAACTAAATAATGACATAGTGACTAAATAATGACATAGTGACTAAATAATGACATAGTGAATGGTGAATTTATAATGACATAGTAACTAAATAATGACATAGTGAATGGTGGTTATAATGACATAGTAACTAAATAATGACATAGTGAATGGTGGTTATAATGACATAGTAACTGACATATAATGACATAATGACATAGTAACTAAATAATGACATAGTGAACTATAATGACATAGTAACTAAATAATGACATAGTAACTAAATAATGACATAGTGAATGGTGGACATAATGACATAGTAACTAAATAATGACATAGTGAATGGTGGACATAATGACATAGTAACTAAATAATGACATAGTAACTAAATAATGACATAGTGAATGGTGGACATAATGACATAGTAACTAAATAATGACATAGTGAATGGTGGACATAATGACATAGTGAATACAAATGACATAGTAACTAAATAATGACATAGTAACTAAATAATGACATAGTGAATGGTGGACATAATGACATAGTAACTAAATAATGACATAGTAACTAAATAATGACATAGTAACTAAATAATGACATAGTGAATGGTGGACATAATGACATAGTAACTAAATAATGACATAGTAACTGATAATGACATAGGACTAAATAATGACATAGTAACTAAATAATGACATAGTGAATGGTGGACATAATGACATAGTAACTAAAAATAATGACTAAATAATAGTGAATAGTGGACATAATGACATAGTAACTAAATAATGACATAGTAACTAAATAATGACATAGTAACTAAATAATGACATAGTAACTGAATGGTAGGACATAATGACATAGTAACTAAATAATGACATAGTAACTAAATAATGACATAGTAACTAAATAATGGATACATAATGAATGACATAGTAACTAAATAATGACATAGTGAATGGTGGACATAATGACATAGTAACTAAATAATGACATAGTAACTAAATAATGGCATAGTGAATGGTGGACATAATGACATAGTGACTAAATAATGACATAGATACTAAATAATGAATAGTGACTAAATAATGACATAGATACTAAATAATGACATAGTAACTAAATAATGACATAGTAACTAAATAATGACATAGTGAATGGTGGTTATAATGACATAGTAACTAAATAATGACATAGTGAATGGTGGTTATAATGACATAGTAACTAAATAATGACATAGTGAATGGTAAATAATGGCATAGTAACTAAATAATGACATAGTGACTAAATAATGACATAGATACTAAATAATGAAATAATGACATAGTAACTAAATAATGACATAGTGAATGGTGGACATAATGACATAGTGACTAAATAATGACATAGTGACTAAATAAATAATGACATAGTGAATGGAAATAATGACATAGTAACTAAATAATGACATAGTGAATAGTGACTAAATAATGACATAATGACATAGTAACTAAATAATGACATAGTGACTAAATAATGACATAGTGACATAGTGACTAAATAATGACATAGTAACTAAATAATGACATAATGACATAAACTAAATAATGACATAATGACATAGTGACTAAATAATGACATAGTAAATGGTGGACATAATAAGTGACTAAATAATGACATAGTAACTAAATAATGACACATAGTGAATGACATAGTAACTAAATAATGACATAGTGACTAAATAATGACATATACATAGATACTAAATAATGACATAAAGACATAGATACTAAATAATGACATAATGACATAGTGAATGGTGGACATAATGACATAGTAACTAAATAATAATGATACTAAATAATGACATAGATACTAAATAATGACATAGATACTAAATAACTAAATAATGAAATAATGACATAGTGACTAAATAATGACATAGTGAATGGTGGACATAATGACATAGTAACTAAATAATGAAATAATGACATAGTGACTAAATAATGACATAATAGTAACTAAATAATGACATAGAATAAATAATGACATAATGACATAGTAACTAAATAATGACATAGATAACTAAATAATGACATAGTGACTAAATAAATAATGACATAGTAACTAAATAATGACATAGTGAACTGGAAATAATGACATAGTGACTAAATAATGACATAGATACTAAATAATGACATAGATACTAAATAATGACATAATGACATAGTAACTAAATAATGACATAATGTCATAGTGACTAAATAATGATAATAATGACTAAATAATGACATAATGTCATAGTGACTAAATAATGACATAATGAAATAGTGGAAATAATGACATAATGTCATAGTGACTAAATAATGACATAGTGACTAAATAATGACATAGATACTAAATAATGACATAGATACTAAATAATGACATAGATGACTAAATAATGACATAGATACTAAATAATGACATAGTGACTAAATAATGACATAATGACTAAATAATGACATAGTAACTAAATAATGACTGACATAGTGAAATAATGACATAGTAACTAAATAATGACATAGTGAATGGTGGTTATAATGACATAGTAACTAAATAATGACATAGTAACTAAATAATGGTGATACTAAATTATAATGACATAGTAACTAAATAATGACATAGTGAATGGTGGACATAATGACATAATAACTAAATAATATAGTGACTAAATAATGACATAGATACTAAATAATGACATAGATACTAAATAATGACATAGATACTAAATAATGACATAGATACTAAATAATGACATAGTGACTAAATAATGAACTAAATAATGACATAGTAACTAAATAATAGTAACTAAATAATGACATAGTGAATGGTGGTTATAATGACATAGTAACTAAATAATGACATAGTGAATGGTGGTTATAATGACATAGTAACTAAATAATGACATAGTGAATGGTGGACATAATGACATAGTAACTAAATAATGACATAGTGACTAAATAATGACATAGATACTAAATAATGACATGTAATGACATAGTAACTAAATAATAAATAATGACATATGACATAGTGACTAAATAATGAATAATGACATAGTGACTAAATAATGACATAATGACAAGTGAATGGTGGACATAATGACATAGTAACTAAATAATGACATAGTGACATAGTGACTAAATAATGACATAATGACATAGTAACTAAATAATGACATAGTGACTAAATAATGACATAGTGACATAGTGACTAAATAATGGCATAATGACATAGTAACTAAATAATGACATAATGACATATGACTAAATAATGACATAATGACATAGTGACTAAATAATGACATAGTAAATGGTGGACATAATGACATAGTGACTAAATAATGACATAGATGACTAAATAATGACACAGTAAATGGTAATGACATAGTAACTAAATAATGACATAGTGACTAAATAATGAATAATGACATAGATACTAAATAATGACATGACATAGATACTAAATAATGACATAATGACATAGTGAATGGTGGACATATAATGTAACTAAATAAGTAACTAAATAATGACATAGATACTAAATAATGACATAGATACTAAATAATGACATAATGACTAAATAATGAAATAATGACATAGTGACTAAATAATGACATAATGACAGTGAATGGTGGACATAATGACATAGTAACTAAATAATGAAATAATGAAATAGTGACTAAATAATGACATAGTAACTAAATAATGACATAGATACTAAATAATGACATAATGACATAGTAACTAAATAATGACATAGATACTAAATAATGACATAGATACTAAATAATGACATAATGACATAGTAACTAAATAATGACATAGTGAATGGTGGACATAATGACATAGTGACTAAATAATGACATAGATACTAAATAATGACATAGATACTAAATAATGACATAATGACATAGTGACTAAATAATGACATAATGTCATAGTGACTAAATAATGACATAATGACATAGTGACTAAATAATGACATAATGTCATAGTGACTAAATAATGACATAATGATATAGTGACGAAATAATGACATAATGTCATAGTGACTAAATAATGGCATAGTGACTAAATAATGACATAGATACTAAGTAATGACATAGATACTAAATAATGACATAGATACTAAATAATGACATAGATACTAAATAATGACATAATGACATAGTGACTAAATAATGACATAGTGACTAAATAATGACATAGATACTAAATAATGACATAGATACTAAATAATGACATAATGACATAGTGACTAAATAATGACATAATGACATAGTGACTAAATAATGACATAGTGACATAGTGACTAAATAATGACATAATGTCATAGTGACTAAATAATGACATAATGACATAGTGACTAAATAATGACATAATGACATAATGACATAATGACATAGTGACTAAATAATGACATAATGACATAGTGACTAAATAATGACATAGTGACTAAATAATGACATAGTGACTAAATAATGACATAATGACATAGTGACTAAATAATGACATAGTGACTAAATAATGACATAATGACTAAATAATGACATAGTGACTAAATAATGACATAATGACATAGTGACTAAATAATGACATAGTGACATAGTGACTAAATAATGACATAATGACATAGTGACTAAATAATGACATAATAATGACTAAATAATGACATATGACTAAATAATAATGACATAGTGACTAAATAATGACATAATGACATAATGACTAAATAATGACATAATGACATAGTGACTAAATAATGACATAGTGACATAGTGACTAAATAATGACATAATGACATAATGACTAAATAATGACATAGTGACTAAATAATGACATAATGACATAGTGACTAAATAATGACATAATGACTAAATAATGACATAGTGACATAGTGACTAAATAATGAAATAATGACATAGTGACTAAATAATGACATAATGACATAATGACTAAATAATGACATAGTGACTTAGTGACTAAATAATGACATAATGACATAGTGACTAAATAATGACATAGATACAAAATAATGACATTATTACAAGTGACTAAAGCATGAACACACACACACATACACGCAGACATGTGTACATGCAAAACACACACACACAGACTTACTTGATGTTGTCCAGGCACCCAGAGTCTGGTTTGAGGATAGCTGTATGGTGGAACATCTTATAGAGGGCGATACCCAGGAAGATGACGTTCAGCTGAAACACACACACACACACACACACACACACACACACACACACACACACACACACACACACACACACACACACACACACACGTCAGGATTTCAACATTGAATGGCATGATACATAGCATGTCTATGAGACAGTATGATATCATTTCAATAACCTCATGCATTTCTCCATCTGTGTACTAGTCAGGATACATAGCTTGTATGCACTAGTCAGGATCGAGGGAAACATGAGCAAAGTACAGAGAGATCCTGGATGAAAACCTGCTCCAAAGTGCTCAGGGCCACAGACTGGGGCGAAGTTCCACCTTCCAACAGGACAACAACCCTAAGCACACAGCCAAGACAACGCAGGAGTGGCTTCGAGACAAGTCTCTGAATGTCCTTGAGTTTCCCAGCCAGAGCCCGGACTTGAACCCGACCCGAACATCTCTGGAGAGACCTGAAAGCAACGCTCCCCATCCAACCTGACAGAGCTTGAGAGGATCTGCAGAGAACAAGGGGAGAAACTCCCCAAATACAGGTGTGCCAAGCTGGTAGCGTCGTACCCAAGAAGACTCGAGGCTGTAATCACTGCCAAAGGTGCTTCAACAAAGTAAAGGGTCTGAATACTTATGAGAATACTGAATATGAAATATGAAAATGTGATTTTTCAGTTTTTAGTTTTTTATAAATTAGCAAAAAATGTGATGTCATTATGGGGTATTATGATGTCATTATGGGGTATTATGATGTCATTATAGGGTCAAGGGGTCTGAATACTTTCTGAATGAACTCTATGTAGATGTATGTACAATAAACATGTAAATAAACAGTAAATGTGATGAACCAATATATCCTATATTCAGTGGCCAGATTGTGAGATTTTACTTTGGGGGATTTTCATCAGGTCCTACAGATCACCCAACACGTTCTACACCTCTCTCTGGTTATATGTGTGTGTGTGTGTGTGTGTGTATGAGTCTGTGTGTGTGTGTGTGTGTGTGTGTGTGTGTGTGTGTGTATGAGTCTGTGTGTGTGTGTGTGTATGAGTCTGTGTGTGTGTGTGTGTGTATGAGTCTGTGTGTGTGTGTGTGTGTATGTGTGTGTGTGTGTGTGTGTGTGTGTCTGTGTGTGTGTGTGTGTGTGTGTATGAGTCTGTGTGTGTGTGTGTATGTGTGTGTGTAAGTGTGTGTCTGTGTGTGTGTGTGTGTGTGTGTGTGTGTGTGTGTGTGTGTATGAGTCTGTGTGTGTGTGTGTGTGTGTGTGTGTGTGTGTGTGTGTGTGTGTGTGTGTGTGTATGTGTGTGTGTGTGTGTGTGTGTGTCTGTGTGTGTGTGTGTGTGTATGAGTCTGTGTGTGTGTGTGTGTGTGTATGAGTCTGTGTGTGTGTGTGTGTGTGTGTGTGTGTGTGTGTGTCTGTGTGTGTATGTGAGTGCTTGCGTTCCTCCTACACATTCTGGCTGGCTGTCAGAGCTGGCCTTGGTGTTATCTCTGTGGTGAGTTTACTAGCACCAGGCAGCCCTGTATACACACTGACATCCACCTAATTGGTTCAGTGTCATCCTCATTATCTCTCTCTCTCTCTCTCTCTCTCTCTCTCTCTCTATATATATATATATATATATATAATGTCTGGCTCAAACAAAGCACAGCGGAACATTCTAGAAGACTAGAAGTCCTGTGAACATTCTGCTGACAATGGAAGCTAAAGAACTTTTCTGAGATAGAAGGAAGGAACTTTGGAAAGATGGATTCTGGGAATAGAACCGTTGGATGGACATACTGCTACTAACTATGGCTTGGTCCCAAACGCCATCCTATTCACTACACACACCACTATGTTCTGTCATCCTATTCACTACACACACACCACTATGTTCTGTCATCCTATTCACTACACACACCACTACACACACCACTATGTTCTGTCATCCTATTCACTACACACACCACTATGTTCTGTCATCCTATTCACTACACACACCACTATGTTCTGTCATCCTATTCACTACACACACCACTATGTTCTGTCATCCTATTCACTACACACACCACATGTTCTGTCACTATTCACTGACACCACTATGTTCTGTCATCCTATTCACTACACACACCACTATGTTCTGTCATCCTATTCACTACACACACCACTATGTTCTGTCATCCTATTCACTACACACACACCACTATGTTCTGTCATCCTATTCACTACACACACCACTATGTTCTGTCATCCTATTCACTACACACACCACTATGTTCTGTCATCCTATTCACTACACACACACCACTATGTTCTGCCATCCTATTCACTACACACACCACTATGTTCTGTCATCCTATTCACTACACACACCACTATGTTCTGTCATCCTATTCACTACACACCACTATGTTCTGTCACTATTCACTACACACACCACTATGTTCTGCCATCCTATTCACTACACACACCACTATGTTCTGTCATCCTATTCACTACACACACCACTATGTTCTGTCATCCTATTCACTACACACACCACTATGTTCTGTCATCCTATTCACTACACACACACCACTATGTTCTGTCATCCTATTCACTACACACACCACTATGTTCTGTCATCCTATTCACTACACACCACTATGTTCTGTCATCCTATTCACTACACACACCACTATGTTCTGTCATCCTATTCACTACACACACCACTATGTTCTGTCATCCTATTCACTACACACACCACTATGTTCTGTCATCCTATTCACTACACACACCATGTTCTGTCATCCTATTCACTACACACACCACTATGTTCTGTCATCCTATTCACTACACACACCACTATGTTCTGTCATCCTACACTACACCACTATGTTCTGTCATCCTATTCACTACACACACCACTATGTTCTGTCATCCTATTCACTACACACACCACTATGTTCTGTCATCCTATTCACTACACACACACTACACACACCACTATGTTCTGTCATCCTATTCACTACACACACCACTATGTTCTGTCATCCTATTCACTACACACACCACTATGTTCTGTCATCCTATTCACTACACACACCACTATGTTCTGTCATCCTATTCATTCACTACATCCACACCACTATGTTCTGTCATCCTATTCACTACACACACCACTATGTTCTGTCATCCTATTCACTACACACACCACTATGTTCTGTCATCCTATTCACTACACTATGTTCTGTCACCACTATGTTCTGTCATCATCACTATTCACTATTCACACACCACTATGTTCTGTCATCCACTATGTTATTCACTATACACACCACTATGTTCTGTCATCCTATTCACTACACACACCACTATGTTCTGTCATCCTATTCACTACACACACCACTATGTTCTGTCATCCTATTCACTACACACACCACTATGTTCTGTCATCCTATTCATACACACACCACTATGTTCTGTCATCCTATTCACTACACACACCTATGTTCTGTCATCCTATTCACTACACACACCACTATGTTCTGTCATCCTATTCACTACACACACCACTATGTTCTGTCATCCATTCACTACACACACACACACTATTCACTACACACCACTATGTTCTGTCATCCTATTCACTACACACACCACTATGTTCTGTCATCCTATTCACTACACACACCACTATGTTCTGTCATCCTATTCACTACACACACCACTATGTTCTGTCATCCTATTCACTACACACACCACTATGTTCTGTCATCCTATTTCACTACACACACCACTACACACACCACTATGTTCTGTCATCCTATTCACTATACACACCACTATGTTCTGTCATCCTATTCACTATACACACCACTATGTTCTGTCATCCTATTCACTACACACACCACTATGTTCTGTCATCCTATTCACTACACACACCACTATGTTCTGTCATCCTATTCACTACACACACCACTATGTTCTGTCATCCTATTCACTACACACACCACTATGTTCTGTCATCCTATTCACTACACACACCACTATGTTCTGTCATCCTATTCACTACACACACCACTATGTTCTGTCATCCTATTCACATCCTATTCACTACACACACCACTATGTTCTGTCATCCTATTCACTACACACACCACTATGTTCTGTCAGCTACTGTTCTCACTGATGAAGAATTATTATGGACTTATAGAACCACAGAACCAGAATTATTATGGACTTATAGAACCACAGAACCAGAATTATTATGGACTTATAGAACCACAGAACCAGAATTATTACGGACTTATAGAACCATAGAACCATAATTATTATGAAGGTATATAACCATAGTATCATAATTATTATGAAGGTATATAACCATAGTATCATAATTATTAGCTATATAACCATAGTATCATAATTCTCTCTTCTTACAGTATAATAAAGTCCCTGCATACATTCACAGAGATTAAGCACTACTTAAAACCCAGTTCTTTTTCAAAGTAGGAATATACAGTGTGTGTGTGTGTGTGTGTGTGTGTGTGTGTGTGTGTGTGTCTTACCATTATTATGAGCGTGGCAGGGCCTATGAAACTCCATATAAAATATGTGTCCAACCGCAACCAACACCTGCAGAGAGAGAGAGGGGGGGTTAGCGAGAGAGAGGGGAGAGAGAGGGGGAGAGAGAGAGAGGGAGGGAGGGGAGAGAGAGAGAGAGACAGAGAGAGAGAGAGAGAGAGAGGAGAAAGAGGGGAGAGAAAGAGGGGAGAGAGAGAGAGGGTTAGGAGAGAGAGAGGGAGAAAGAGAGAGAGGGGGGTTAGGGGAGAGAGAGAAGGGGAGAAAGAGAGAGAGGGGGAGAGAGAGGGGGTTATAGGGAGAGAGAGAGGGGGTTATAGGGAGAGAGAGAGGGGGGTTAGGGGAGAGAGAGAGGGGAGAGAGAGAGAGGGGGGTTAGGGGAGAGAGAGGGGAGAAAGAGAGAGAGGGTTAGGAGAGAGAGAGAGGGGGAGAAGAGAGAGAGGGGAGAGATAGAGAGAGGGAGGGGTAGAGAGAGAGAGGGGAGAGACAGAGGGGGGAGAGAGAGAGTGAGCGAGAGAGAGAGGGGTTAGGGAGAGAGAGAGAGGGGAGAGAGAGAGAGAGCGGGGAGAGAGAGAGGGGTTAGGAGAGAGAGGGGGGGAGAGAGAGAGAGAGAGAGAGAGAGAGAGGAGAGACAGAGCGGAGAGAGAGAGGGAGAGAGGGGGTTAGGAGAGAGAGAGGAGAGAGAGAGGGGGAGGGGGAGAGAGAGAGGGGAGAGAGAGAGGGGGAGGGGGAGAGAGAGGGGGAGAGAGGGGGAGGGAGAGATGGGGGGGAGAGAGAGAGAGAGGGAGAGAGAGAGAGAGGGGGGAGAGAGAGAGGGGGTTAGGGAGAGAGAGAGGGGGAGAGAGAGAGAGAGAGAGGGGGAGAGAGAGAGAGAGAGAGATGGGGTTAGGGAGAGAGAGGGGGAGAGAGAGAGAGGGGAGAGAGAGAGAGAGAGAGGGGGGGAGAGAGAGAGAGAGGGGGAGGGAGAGAGAGAGAGAGAGAGAGGGAGGGGGGAGAGAGAGAGAGAGGGAGAGACAGAGGGGGAGAGAGAGAGCGAGAGACAGAGGGGGTTAGGGAAGGAGAGAGGGGGAGAGAGAGGGGGAGGGGGAGAGAGAGAGGGGGAGAGAGAGAGCGAGAGAGAGAGGGGGTTAGGGAGAGAGAGAGGGGAGAGAGGGGGGGAGGGGGAGAGAGAGAGGGGGAGGGGGAGAGAGAGAGGGGGAGGGGAGAGGGAGTGAGAGGGAGAGAGAGAGGGGGAGAGAGGGGGGAGGGGGAGGAGGAGGGGGAGAGAGAGGGGGAGGGGAGAGAGAGAGAGGGGAGAGAGAGAGGGGGAGAGAGGGGGAGAGAGAGGGGGGGAGGGGGAGAGAGAGAGAGAGGGAGAGAGAACATAAATCAGACATGCCAAGAGCCCAGTAGTAAGCACGGGAGGGAGAGAGGGAACGAGGGAGAAGGATAGAGAGAGAGGGATAAAAACATGCCTTATATACAGAGGGATAGAGAATGGTTGAGGATTTACATCACTGCTATAACCTGACAGGACAGAGAGATTGAATATACACACAGAACATACATAACCCAGATGAGACAGACAGACAGACAGACAGACAGACAGACAGACAGACAGACAGACAGACAGTGAGCACCTGATAAATAAATAAACCTCCCTGAAGGGAGATATGACATCACTGCTATCTCCAGACGTAGAAACATGACATCACTGCTATCTCCAGACATAGAGATATGACATCACTGCTATCTCCAGGCATAGAGATATGACATCACTGCTATCTCCAGACATAGAGATATGACATCACTGCTATCTCCAGACATAGAGATATGACATCACTGTTATCTCCAGATGTAGAGATATGACATCACTGCTATCTCCAGATGTAGAGATATGACATCACTGTTATCTCCAGACGTAGAGACATGACATCACTGCTATCTCCATATGTAGAGACATGACATCACTGCTATCACCAGATGTAGAGCTATCTCCATGACATCACTGTTATCTCCAGATGTAGAGACATGACATCACTGCTATCTCCAGATGTAGAGATATGACATCACTGCTATCTCCAGACATCACTGTATCTCCAGATGAGACATGACATCACTGCTATCTCCAGGTGTAGATATATGACATCACTGCTATCTCCAGGTGTAGAGATATGACATCGCTGCTATCTCCATACATAGAGATATGACATCACTGCTATCTCCAGACAGAGATATGACATCACTGCTATCTCCAGGTGTAGAGATATGACATCGCTGCTATCTCCATACATAGAGATATGACACCACTGCTATCTCCAGGTGTAGGGATATGACATCGCTGCTATCTCCATACATAGAGATATGGCATCGCTGCTATCTCCATACATAGAGATATGACATCGCTGCTATCTCCATACATAGAGATATGACACCACTGCTATCTCCAGGTGTAGGGATATGACATCGCTGCTATCTCCAGACATAGAGATATGACATCGCTGCTATCTCCAGATGTAGAGATATGACATCACTGCTATCTCCAGGTGTAGAGATATGACATCACTGCTATCTCCAGGTGTAGAGATATGACATCACTGCTATCTCCAGGTAGAGATATGACATCTCCATACATAGAGATATGACATCGCTGCTATCTCCAGACATAGAGATATGACATCACTGCTATCTCCAGGTGTAGAGATATGACATCATTGTTATCTCCATATGTAGAGATATGACATCACTGCTATCTCCAGACATAGAGATATGACATCGCTGCTATCTCCAGATGTAGAGATATGACATCGCTGCTATCTCCAGATGTAGAGATATGACATCGCTGCTATCTCCATACATAGAGATATGACATCGCTGCTATCTCCAGACATAGAGATATGACATCACTGCTATCTCCAGGTGTAGAGATATGACATCATTGTTATCTCCATATGTAGAGATATGACATCACTGCTATCTCTCCAGACATAGAGATATGACATCACCACTGCTATCTCAGATGTAGATCGATATCTGACATCGCTGCTATCTCCAGATGTAGAGATATGACATCGCTGCTATCTCCAGATGTAGAGATATGACATCACTGCTATCTCCAGACATAGAGATATGACATCACTGCTACCTCCAGGTGTAGAGATATGACATCACTGCTATCTCCAGGTGTAGAGATATGACATCACTGCTATCTCCAGGTGTAGAGATATGACATCGCCTAGATCTCCATATGACATTGTAGTGTGTGTGTGTGTGTTTCTTTAAATAGTGAGTTATAGGTGCAACCCTCGCTAGCAGTATTTATGAAGTAGATAAATTACTGGGACAAGGTGAAAAGGACAAGAGTGTGCACAGACACACACACACACACACACACACACACACACACACACACACACACACACACACACACACACACACACACACACACACAAAAAGTGGTAGTAAAATATGTTATCAGACACATGGTATATTAAATAACCCTGAATATCTTTACTTATCAATTCATCACAACACAAGGGAGCTCCACTCAGATGACTCTCTCTCTCTGTGTGTGTGTGTGTGTGTGTGTGTGTGTGTGTGTGTGTGTGTGTTAAGCTGGTTTAAATGGCCGACTGATTCACGACCTGTTAGTTGAATTATTCATCTTCCAATTTCTGCCACATTAGACAGAGCTCCGTTATGGGTCTGGGCTGAGCCACTGTGACCTCCATAACGGCTCTAGCAGAGCTAGTGTCACATTTTATAATGGGCCCTGAATTAGACTCCGTGCGACTGGCCAGTCATTCTGGCTCCTAGCTGAGCCAGAATCACCTTTAGAATGGCCTCTCAATGAGAGTCAATGCGACTGGCCAATCAATCTGGGTCAGTTTCACCTTTATAATGGGCCCTGAATGGGACTTAAGTGCGACTGGCCAGTCATTCCGGCCCGCGCTGAGCCAGTCATTTTTAGAATATTACTGGGACAAGGTGGGAGTTTGTACAGCAAACCCACGTTCCCAACATCATTAATGTGCTTCATTGGGGGGAGGGGGGGGGGGGACACGTCCTCAGTCTCAGAGTAAAAGCTGCCACAGTGGATCATTAATGCTTCATTGGGGGCGGGGAGGGGGGAGGACGCCCTCAGTCTCAGAGTAAAAGCTGCCACAGTAGATCATTAATGTGCTTCATTAGGGGAGGGGGAGGGGGGTTCTGTTCCACGTGACCTCAGTTCTCAGAGTAAAAGCTGCCACTAGTAGTCATCATTAATCTGCTTCATTGGGGAGGGGGAGGGGGGACTGTCCTCAGTCTAGAACCAGAATCAAAAGCTGCCACAGTAGATCATTAATGTGCTTCATTGGGGAGGGGAGGGGGGCACGTCCTCAGTCTCAGAGTAAAAGCTGCCACAGTAGATCATTAATGTGCTTCATTGGGGAGGGGGACGTCCTCAGTCTCAGAGTAAAAAGCTGCCACAGTAGATCATTAATGTGCTTCATTGGGGAGGGGGGGGGGACACGTCCTCAGTCTCAGAGTAAAAGCTGCCACAGTAGATCATTAATGTGCTTCATTGGGGAGGGGGGACACGTCCTCAGTCTCAGAGTAAAAGCTGCCACAGTAGATCATTAATGTGCTTCATTGGGGAGGGGGGGGGGGGACACGTCCTCAGTCTCAGAGTAAAAGCTGCCACAGTAGATCATTAATGTGCTTCATTTGGGAGGGGAGGGGGACACGTACCTCAGTCTCAGAGTAAAAGCTGCCACAGTACATCATTAATGTGCTTCATTGGGAGGGGGGGACACTATTCTCATAGTCTCAGAGTAAAAGCTGCCACAGTACATCATTAATGTGCTTCATTGGGGAGGGGGGGGGACACGTCCTCAGTCTCAGAGTAAAAGCTGCCACAGTACATCATTAATGTGCTTCACTAGGGGGAGGGGGACACTATTATTACCTCTAGTATTCAGAGTAAAAGCTACCACATACTATTATCATTATACTATGCTATTATTCATTGGGGAGGGAGGGGGGACACTATTATTACCTCAGTCTCAGAGTAAAAAGCTGCCACAGTAGATCATTAATGTGCTTCATTGGGGAGGGGATATTATACTATACTATACTATTCCTCAGTCTATCTAGAGTAAAGCTGCCTATTATTACAGTAGATCATTAACTATGCTTCATTGGGGAGGGGGACATATTATCCTATTATTCAGTCTCAGAGTAAAAGCTGCCACAGTAGATCATTAATGTGCTTCATTGGGGGGGGGGACATATTATACGTACTATTATTACATATTATACAGTCTCAGAGTAAAAGCTGCCACAGTACATCATTAATGTGCTTCATTGGGGAGGGGGGACACTATACCTCAGTCTCAGAGTAAAAGCTGCCACAGTACATCATTAATGTGCTTCATTGGGGAGGGGGGGACACGTCCCTCAGTCTCAGAGTAAAAAGCTGCCACAGTAGATTGGGCTACTATACAGTGAGCCTGTTAGATCCAGTCTGCTACACTGACAGGTGGCTAAACCGGTGAGATTTTCATACCTTGGGTGATAAAAAGGTGAGGACGGGGTGGGATTACATATTTCTTCCATCTAGTTCTATGGGCACAGTTCTAATCCATCTAGTTCTATGGTACAGTTCTGTTCTATACTATACTATTATTACATATTTCCATCTAGTTCTATACTATACAGTTCTGTTCCATACTAGTTCTATGGTACAGTTCTATTATTCCATGGTATATTATAGTTCTGTTCCATCTAGTTCTATGGTACAGTTCTATTATTTCACCTAGTTCTATGGTACAGTTCTGTTCCACTAGTTCTGTTATACTAGTTCTATTATACTATACTATACTATTATTCATATTATACTATACTAGTTCTGTTCTATACTATTATTACATATTATACAGTTCTGTTCCACCTAGTTCTATGGTACAGTTCTGTATATTACTATACTATTATTACCTATACTATTATTCATATTATACTATACTATTATTACATATTATCCACCTATTATTACATATTATACTATACTATTATTACATATTATACTATACTATACTATTATTACATATTATACTATACTATTATTACATATTATACTATACTATTATTACCTAGTTCATATTATACACTATCTTTATTATTACAGGTCTTTATTATTACATATTATACTATACTATTATTATTATTATTATACTATACTATACTATTATTACATATTATACTATACTATTATTACATATTAGGGATACTATGATTACATATTATACTATACTATACTATTGTGGATTATACTATACTATACTATTATTACATATTATACTATACTATACTATTATTACATATTATACTATACTATACTATTATTACATATTATACTATACTATACTATTATTACATATTATACTATACTATTATTACATATTATACTATACTATTATTACATATTATACTAAACTATTATTATATATTATACTATACTATACTATTATTACATATTATACTATACTATTATTAACTACTATTATACTATTATTACTATTATACTATACTATTATTACATATTATACTAAACTACTATTATATATTATACTATACTATATTATTATTACATATTATACTATACTATACTATTATTACATATTATACTATACTATACTATTTGCATATTATACTATACTATGCTATTACATATTATAATATACTATTATTACATATTATGCTATGCTATTATTACATATTATACTATACTATACTATTATTATTTAATATTATACTAAACTATACTATTATTACATATTATGTTATGCTATTACTATTATTACATATTACATACTATACTATACTATTATTACATATTATACTATACTATTATTACATATTATACTAAATATTATTACATATTATACTATACTATACTATTACATATTATACTGCATACTATTATTACATACTAAACTATACTATACTATTATTACTATACTATACTATACTATTAATTACATATTATACTATACTATTATTACATTATTATACTATACTATTATTACATATTATACTATACTATACTATTATTACATATTATACTATACTATTATTACATATTATACTATACTATTATTACATATTATACTATACTATACTATTATTACATATTATACTATACTATACTATTATTACATATTATACTATACTATTATTACATATTATACTATACTATTATTACATATTATACTATACTATTATTACATATTATACTATACTATTATTACATATTATACTATACTATTATTACATATTATACTATACTATACTATTATTACATATTATACTATACTATTATTACATATTATACTATACTATTATTACATATTATACTATACTATTATTACATATTATACTATACTATACTATTATTACATATTATACTAAACTATTATTACATATTATACTAAACTATTATTACATATTATACTATACTATACTATTATTACATATTATACTATACTATACTATTATTATATATTATACTATACTATACTATTATTACATATTATATATGCTATACTATTATTACATATTATACTATACTATACTATTATTACATATTATACTATATACTATTATTACATATTATACTATACTATACTATTATTACATATTATACTATACTATACTATTATTACATATTATACTATACTATACTATTATTACATATTATACTATACTATTATTATTATTACATGTTATACTATACTATTATTACATATTATACTATACTATTATACATATATACTATACTATTATTACATGTTATACTAAACTATACTATTATTACATATTATGCTATACTATTATTACATATTATACTATTATACTATTATTACATATTATTATACTATACTATTATTACATATTATACTATACTATTATTACATTATACTATATTTTATACTATTATTATTATTATTATATTATAATAAAAATATACTATTATTACATATTATACTATACTATACTATTTTACATATTATACTATAACTATTATTACATACTTATACTATACTATACTATTATTACATATTATCTATACTATCTCATATTACATATTAATATACTATACTATTATTACATATTATACTATACTATTATTACATATTATACTATACTATACTATTATTACATATGTTATACTATACTATTATTACATATTATACTATACTATTATTACATATTATACTATACTATACTATTATTACATATTATACTATACTATTATTACATATTATACTATACTATTATTACATATTATACTATACTATACTATTATTACATATTATACTATACTATTATTACATATTATACTATACTATACTATTATTACATATTATACTATACTATACTATTATTACATATTATACTATACTATTATTACATATTATACTAAACTATACTATTATTACATATTATACTATACTATACTATTATTATATATTGCTATACTATACTATTATTACATATTATATGCTATAACTATTATTACATATTATACTATACTATTATTACATATTATATATACTATACTATTATTACATATTATACTATACTATACTATTATTACATATTATACTATACTATACTATTATTACATATTATACTATACTATTATTACATATTATATTATATATATTAACTATACTATACTATTATTACATATTATTATACTATACTATTATTACATATTATACTATACTATACATATTATACTATACTATTATTATGCTATACTATACTATTATTATATTATACTATTATTATTATATTATACTATACTATTATTACATATTATACTATACTATTATTATTACATATTATACTATACTATACTATTATTACATATTATATTATACTACTATTATTACATATTATACTATACTATACTATTATTACATATTATACTATACTATATTTTATTATTACATATTATACTATACTATACTATTATTACATATTATACTATACTATACTATTATTACATATTATACTATATACTATTATTACATATTATACTATACTATACTATTATTACATATTATACTATACTAAACTATTATTACATATTATACTATACTATACTATTATTACATATTATACTATACTATACTATTATTACATACTATACTATACTATACTATTTACATATTATACTATACATTATTATATTATACTATACTATTATTACATATTATACTATACTATACTATTATTACATATTATACTATACTATTATTACATATTATACTATACTATTATTACATATTATACTATACTATTATTACATATTATACTATACTATTATTACATATTATACTATACTATTATTATATATTATACTATACTATTATTACATATTATACTATACTATTATTACATATTATACTATACTATACTATTATTACATATTATACTATACTATTATTACATATTATACTATACTATACTATTATTACATATTATACTATACTATTATTACATATTATACTATACTATTATTACATATTATACTAAACTATACTATTATTACATATTATACTATACTATTATTACATATTATACTATATATTATTTATACTATTATTACATATTATATTATACTATACTATTATTACATATTATACTATACTATACTATTATTATAATTATACTATTATTACATACTATACTATACTATTATTACATATTATACTATACTATACTATTATTACATAT
The DNA here is from genome assembly GCF_034236695.1 of Oncorhynchus nerka. NCBI lineage: Eukaryota > Metazoa > Chordata > Actinopteri > Salmoniformes > Salmonidae > Oncorhynchus > Oncorhynchus nerka. The sequence continues at coordinate 28,442 of NW_027038737.1, forward strand.
TATACTATTATACTATTATTACATATTATACTATACTATTATTACATATTATACTATACTATTATTACATATTATTATTATTATTATTACATATTATAATTATACATTATTATATATTATACTATACTATTATTATATTATTATACTATACTATTATTACATATTATACTATACTATAATTATTACTATACTACTATTATTACATATTATTATACTATACTATTATTACATATTATACTATATACTATTATTACATATTATACTATACTATTATTACATATTATGCTATACTATACTATTATTACATATTATAATTATACTATACTATTATTACATATTATACTATACTATTATTACATATTATACTATACTATTATTACATATTATACTATACTATACTATTATTACATATTATACTATACTATTACTATACATATATGCTATACTATACTATTATTACATATTATACTATACTATACTATTATTATTATACTATACTATACTATTATTACATATTATACTATACTATTATTACATATTATACTATACTATTATGCTATTATACTAAACATATTATATATTATGCTATACTATTATTACATATTATACTATACTATTATTACATATTATACTATACTATTATTACATATTATACTATACTATTATTACATATTATATTATACTATACTATTATTACATATTATACTATACTATTATTACATATTATACTATACTATTATTACATATTATATTATACTATTATTACATATTATACTATACTATTATTACATATTATACTATACTATTATTACATATTATACTATACTATACTATTATTACATATTATAATTTTATACTATATTATTATATATTATACTATACTATTATTACATATTATACTATACTATTATTACATATTATACTATACATATTATATTATACTACTATACTATTATTACATATTATACTATACTATACTATTATTACATATTATACTATACTATACTATTATTACATATTATACTATACTATTATTACATATTATATTATACTATACTATTATTATATATTATACTATACTATACTATTATTGATATTATACTATACTATTATTACATATTATACTATACTATTATTACATATTATACTATACTATACTATTATTACATATTATACTATGCTATTATTACATATTATACTATACTATACTATTATTACATGTTATGCTATACTATTGCTATTATTACATATTATACTAAACTATTATTACATATTATACTAAACTATACTATTATTACATATTATACTATACTATACTATTATTACATATTATACTATACTATTATTACATATTATACTATACTATTATTACATATTATACTATTATACTATTATATTACTATACTATTATTACTATACTATACTATTATTACATATTATATTATACTATTATTACATATTATACTAAACTATACTATTATTACATATTTATATTATATACTATTATTACATATTATACTATACTATTATTACATATTATACTATACTATATATTATTACATATTATACTATACTATACTATACTATTATTACATATTATACTATACTCATATACTATTATTACATATTATACTAAACTATACTATTATTGCACATTATACTATACTATACTATACATGTTATGCTATGCTATAAACTATAATTATTGCTATGCTATTATAATATACTATTATATGCTATACTATACTATTATTACATATTATACTATACTATACTATTATTACATATTATATTATACTATACTATTATTACATATTATACTATACTATTTATTATTATTATGCTATGCTATACTATTGTTACATGTTATGCTATACTATTATGTGCATGTTATGCTATACTATACTTATTATTGCATATTATACTATACTTACTATTATTACATACTATACTATACTATTATTACATATTATACTATACTGTTATTACATATGTTATACTATACTATTATTGCATATTATGCTATTATTGCATATTATTTATAATATACTATTATTACATATTATGCTATGCTATACTGTATTATTATTATATATTATACTAAACTATTATTACATACTATACTATACTATTATTACATATTATACTATACTATACATTATTACATATTATACTATACTATACTATTATTACATATTATGCTATGCTATACTATTATTACATATTATACTATACTATTATTACATGATTATACTATGCTATACTATTATTACATATTATACTATACTATTATTACATGCCACTATACTATTATACTATTACATATTATACTATACTATACTATTATTACATATTATACTATACTATTATTACATATTATACTATACTATTATTACATATTATACTATACTATTATTACATATTATACTATACTATACTATTATTACATACTATACTATACTATTATTACATATTATACTATACTATTATTACATATTATACTATACTATTATTACATATTATACTATACTATACTATTATTATATATTATACTATAATTATACTATTATTACATATTATACTATACTATTATTACATATTATACTAGGCTATACTGTTATTACATATTATACTATACTATTATTACATATTATACTATACTATTATTACATATTATACTGTTACTATTATTACATACTATACTATACTATTATTACATATTATACTATACTATACTATTATGTGCATATTAGTACTATACTATACTATTATTACATACTATACTATACTATTATTACATATTATACTATACTATTATTACATACTATACTATACTATTATTACATATTATACTATACTATACTATTATTACATATTATACTATACTATTATTACATATTATACTATACTATTATTACATATTATACTATACTATACTATTATTACATATTATGCTATACTATTATTGTACATGCTATACTATACTATTATTACATATTATACTATACTATTATTACATATTATACTATACTATTATACTACTTATTACATATTATACTATACTATACTATTATTACATATTATACTATACTATACTATTATTACATATTATACTATATATACTATTATTACTATGCTACTATTATTACATATTATTACTATTATTACATACTATATTATGTTATTATTACATATTATACTATACTATACTATTATTACATATTATACTATACTATTATTACATATTATTATATGTTATTATTACATATTATACTATACTATACTATTATTACATATTATACTATACTATACTATTATTACATATTATACTATACTATACTATTATTACATATTATACTATACTATACTATTATTACATATTATACTAAACTATACTATTATTACATATTATACTATACTATACTATTATTACATATTATATATACTATACTATACTATTATTACATATTATACTATACTATACTATTATTACATATTATACTATACTATACTATTATTACATATTATACTATACTATACTATTATTACATATTATTATATTATACTATTATTACATTATTATTATACTATACTATTATTACATATTATACTATACTATTATTATATTATACTATACTATTATACTAATATACTTACATATTATTACATATTATACTATACTATTATTACATATTATACTATACTATTATTACATATTATAACTATACTATTATTACATATTATACTATACTATTATTACATATTATTACATATTATACTATACTATACTATTATTACATATTATACTATACTATTATTACATATTATACTATACTATTATTACATATTATACTATACTATTATTACATATTATACTATACTATTATTACATATTATACTATACTATTATTACATATTATACTATACTATTATTACATATTATACTATACTATTATTACATATACTATACTATACTATTATTACATATTATACTATACTATACTATTATTACATATTATATTATACTATACTATTATTACATATTATACTATACTATACTATTATTACATATTATACTATACTATTATTACATATTATACTATACTATACTATTATTACATATTATACTATACTATACTATTATTACATATTATACTATACTATACTATTATTACATATTATACATACTATACTATACTATTATTACATATTATACTATACTATACTATTATTACATATTATACTATACTATACTATTATTACATATTATACTAAACTATTATTACATATTATACTATACTATACTATTATTACATATTATACTATACTATTATTACATATTATACTATACTATACTATTATTACTATACTATTATTATACTATTTTATTACATATTTATACTATACTATTATTACATATACTATACTATACTATTATTACATATTATACTATACTATACTATTATTACTATACTATTATTACATATACTATACTATTATTACATATTATACTATACTATACTATTATTATTATTATTATTACATATTATACTATACTATTATTACATATTATACTATACTATTAATATTATACTATTATTATACTATTATTACATATTACTATACTATACTATTATTACATATTATACTATACTATTATTACATATTATACTTATACTATTATTATATATTATACTATACTATTATTACATATTATACTATACTATACTATTATTACATATTATACTATACTATATTATTATTACATATTATACTATACTATTATTATATATTATACTATATTATTATTACATATATTATACTATTATTACATATTATAGTATACTATTATTACATATTATACTAAACTATACTATTATTACATATTATACTATACTATTATTACATATTATACTATACATTATTACATATTATACTATACTATTATTATATTATTATACTATACTATTATTACATATTATACTATACTAAACTACATATTATACTATAAACTATTATTACATATTATACTATACTATACTATTATTACATATTATACTATACTATTATTACATATTATACTATACTATTACATATTATACTATACTATACTATTATTACATATTATACTATACTACTATTATTACATATTATACTTACATTATTACATATTATACTAAACTATTATTACATATTATACTAATACTATACTATTATTACATATTATACTATACTATACTATTATTACATATTATACTATACTATACTATTATTACATATTATACTATACTATTATTACATATTATACTATACTATACTATTATTACATATTATACTATACTATACTATTATTACATATTATACTATACTATATTATTACATATTATACTATACTATTATTACATATTATACTAAACTATTATTACATATTATACTAAACTATACTATTATTACATATTATACTATACTATACTATTATTACATATTATACTATACTATTATACTATTATTATAATTATACTATACTATTATTACATATTATATACTATACTATTATTACATATTATACTATACATTATTATTATACTATTATATTACATATTATACTATACTATACTATTATTACATATTATACATATTATACTATACTTTATTATTACATATTATATTATACTATTATTACATATTATACTATACTATTATTACTATTATTATACTATATATTACATATTTATTACTATACTATTATTACATATTATATAAACTATACTATTATTACATATTATACTATACTATACTATTATTACATATTATACTATACTATACTATTATTACATATTATATTATACTATACTATTATTACATATTATACTATACTATTATTACATATTATACTATACTATACTATTATTACATATTATACTATACTATACTATTATTACATATTATACTATACTATACTATTATTACATATTATACTATACTATTATTACATATTATACTATACTATTATTACATATTATACTATACTATACTATTATTACATATTATACTATTATACTATACTATTATTACATACTATACTATACTATTATTACATATTATACTATACTATACTATTATTACATATTATACTATACTATACTATTATTACATATTATACTATACTATACTATTATTACATATTATACTATACTATTATTATACTATACTATACTATTATTACATATTATATTATTATATTATACTATTATTACATATTATACTATACTATATACTATATATTACATATTACATATTATACTATACTTACTATTACATATTATACTATACTATTATTACATATTATACTATACTATACTATTATTATTACTATACTATTATTATACTATACTTATACTATTATTACATATTATACTATACTATACTATTATTACATATTATACTATACTATTATTACATATATTATACTATACTATTATTATATTATACTATACTATTATTACATATTATATATACTATACTATTATTACATATATACTATACTATTATTACATATTATACTATTATTACATATTATACTATACTATTATTACATATTATACTATACTATTATTACATACTATACTATACTATACTATTATTACATATTATACTATACTATTATTACATATTATACTATACTATACTATTATTACATATTATACTATACTATTATTACATATTATACTATACTATACTATTATTACATATTATACTATACTATACTATTATTACATATTATACTATACTATACTATTATTACATATTATACTATACTATACTATTATTACATATTATATTATACTATACTAAACTATTATTACATATTATACTATACTATTATTACATATTATACTATACTATACTATTATTACATATTATACTATACTATTATACATATTATTACTATACTATTATACTATACTATACTATTATTACATATTATACTATACTATTATTACATATTATACTATACTATACTATTATTACATATTATACTATACTATTATTACATATTATATATACTATAATATTACATATTATACATTATTATATTACTATTATTATACTATACTATTATTACATATTATACTATACATATTATATTACTATTATTACATATTATACTATACTATACTATTATTACATATTATACTATACTATTATTACATATTATACTATACTATTATACATATTATACTATTATTACATATTATATTATATTATACTATACTATTATTACATATATACTATATACTATTACATATTTATTACATATTATACTATACTATTATACTATTATTACATATTATACTATACTATTATTACATATTATACTATACTATTATTACATATTATACTATACTATTATTACATATTATACTATACTATTATTACATATTATACTATACTATACTATTATTACATATTATACTATACTATACTATTATTACATATTATACTATACTATACTATTATTACATATTATACTATACTATACTATTATTACATATTATACTATACTATTATTACATATTATACTATACTATTATTACATATTATACTATAATACTATTATTACTATACTATTATTACATACTATACTATACTATTATTACTATTTATTACATTATTATACTAAACTATTATTACATATTATTATACTATACTATTATTACATATTATACTATACTATTATTACATATTATACTATACTATTATTACATATTATACTATACTCATTAATAATATATCATTATACTATACTATTATTACTATTATACTATACTATTATTACATATTATACTATACTATACTATTATTACATATTATACTATACTATACTATTATTACATATTATACTATACTATTATTACATATTATACTATTATACTTATTATTACATATTATACTATACTATTATTACATATTATACTATACTATTATATATATTATACTATACTATTATTACATATTATACTATACTATACTATTATTATATTATTATATTATACTATACTATTATTACATATTATACTATAAATATTATTACATATTATACTATACTATTATTACATATTATACTATACTATTATTACATATTATACTATACTATACTATTATTACATATTATACTATACTATTATTACATATTATACTATACTATACTATTATTACATATTATACTATTATACTATTATTACATATTATACTATACTATTATTACATATTATACTATACTATACTATTATTACATATTATACTATACTATTATTACATATTATATTATACTATTATTACATATTATACTATACTATTTATTATATACTATTATTACATTATACTATACTATTATTACATATTATACTATACTATACTATTATTACATATTATACTATACTATTATTACATATTATACTATACTATTATTATATATTATAATATACTATTATTATATATTATACTATACTATTATTATATATTATACTAAACTTCAAGCATACTATATTATTAT
>NW_027038738.1:0-37003 GCF_034236695.1 Oncorhynchus nerka
TATTACAGTACTATATTGATCTATATTACAGTATTACAGTACTATATTGATCTATATTACAGTATTACAGTACTATATTGATCTATATTACAACATTACAGTACTGTATTGATCTATATTACAGTATTACAGTACTGTTTTGATCTATATTACAGTGTTACAGTACTGTTTTGATCTATATTACAGTATTACAGTACTATATTGATCTATATTACAGTATTACAGTACTGTTTTGATCTATATTACAGTATTACAGTACTATATTGATCTATATTACAGTATTACAGTACTGTATTGGCCTATAATACAGTATTACAGTACTGTATTGATCTGTATTACAGTATTACAGTACTGTTTTGATCTATATTACAGTATTACAGTACTGTATTGATCTATATTACAGTACTATATTGATCTATATTACAGTATTACAGTACTGTATTGATCTATATTACAGTATTACAGTACTGTATTGATCTATATTACAGTATTACAGTACTATATTGATCTATATTACAGTATTACAGTACTGTATTGATCTATATTACAGTATTACAGTACTGTATTGATCTATATTACAGTATTACTGTCACGAATCCCGCTTCCTGAGTCTGTGTTTGCCTGTGTTTCTGTCCTGGAGTGTGTTTCCGGTGTCCTGGAACGCACCCTGTCTGATTGCCGGGCGAATTAGCTTGTTGGGAGATCGATGTTCACCCGCACCTGTATCCCATCAGTAATCTGCACACCTGTCCTGATCATCACCTCTCCCCTTCAAAAGCTCTGACCTGACATCCATTCCCTGCCGGATCGTTAGCCATGAACATTACTCACCCGGATCATTTACCCCATTCCCGCCTGGTCGTCGGAGGATTCCGCTACCCCATTGGATCCACCTATTTACTCCCATCAACTCACCACCGCTGCCCGCTACGCCACCTGGATATATCTACCCATTCACATTCACTTGTAAATAAATACTCACCTTCTTCCTACTCTCCTTGTCCTGGTCTGCTTCTGGGTTCGATTTTGAAAGAACGTGACAATTACAGTATTGTATTGATCTATATTACAGTATTACAGTACTGTATTGATCTATATTACAGTATTACAGTACTGTATTGATCTATAATACAGTATTACAGTACTGTATTGATCTATATTACAGTACTATATTGATCTATATTACAGTATTACAGTACTATATTGATCTATATTACAGTATTACAGTACTGTATTGATCTATATTACAGTATTACAGTACTGTTTTGATCTATATTACAGTATTACAGTACTGTTTTGATCTATATTACAGTATTACAGTACTGTATTGATCTATATTACAGTATTACAGTACAGTATTGATCTATATTACAGTATTACAGTATTGATCTATATTACAGTATTACAGTACTGTATTGATCTATATTACAGTATTACAGTACTATATTGATCTATATTACAGTATTACAGTACTGTTTTGATCTATATTACAGTATTACAGTACTGTATTGATCTATATTACAGTATTACAGTACTGTATTGATCTATATTACAGTATTACAGTACTGTTTTGATCTATATTACAGTATTACAGTACTGTTTTGATCTATATTACAGTATTACAGTACTGTATTGATCTATATTACAGTACTATATTGATCTATATTACAGTATTACAGTACTATATTGATCTATATTACAGTATTACAGTACTATATTGATCTATATTACAACATTACAGTACTGTATTGATCTATATTACAGTATTACAGTACTGTTTTGATCTATATTACAGTATTACAGTACTGTTTTGATCTATATTACAGTATTACAGTACTATATTGATCTATATTACAGTATTACAGTACTGTTTTGATCTATATTACAGTATTACAGTACTATATTGATCTATATTACAGTATTACAGTACTGTATTGGCCTATAATACAGTATTACAGTACTGTATTGATCTGTATTACAGTATTACAGTACTGTTTTGATCTATATTACAGTATTACAGTACTGTATTGATCTATATTACAGTACTATATTGATCTATATTACAGTATTACAGTACTGTATTGATCTATATTACAGTATTACAGTACTGTATTGATCTATATTACAGTATTACAGTACTGTATTGATCTATATTACAGTATTACAGTACTATATTGATCTATATTACAGTATTACAGTACTGTATTGATCTATATTACAGTATTACAGTACTGTATTGATCTATATTACAGTATTACAGTACTGTATTGATCTATATTACAGTATTACTGTCACGAATCCCGCTTCCTGAGTCTGTGTTTGCCTGTGTTTCTGTCCTGGAGTGTGTTTCCGGTGTCCTGGAACGCACCCTGTCTGATTGCCGGGCGAATTAGCTTGTTGGGAGATCGATGTTCACCCGCACCTGTATCCCATCAGTAATCTGCACACCTGTCCTGATCATCACCTCTCCCCTTCAAAAGCTCTGACCTGACATCCATTCCCTGCCGGATCGTTAGCCATGAACATTACTCACCCGGATCATTTACCCCATTCCCGCCTGGTCGTCGGAGGATTCCGCTACCCCATTGGATCCACCTATTTACTCCCATCAACTCACCACCGCTGCCCGCTACGCCACCTGGATATATCTACCCATTCACATTCACTTGTAAATAAATACTCACCTTCTTCCTACTCTCCTTGTCCTGGTCTGCTTCTGGGTTCGATTTTGAAAGAACGTGACAATTACAGTATTGTATTGATCTATATTACAGTATTACAGTACTATATTGATCTATATTACAGTATTACAGTACAGTATTGATCTATATTACAGTATTACAGTACTGTATTGATCTATATTACAGTATTACAGTACTGTATTGATCTATATTACAGTATTACAGTACTGTATTGATCTATATTACAGTATTGCAGTATTGTATTGATCTATATTACAGTATTACAGTACTGTATTGATCTATATTACAGTATTACAGTACTGTATTGATCTATATTACAGTATTACAGTACTGTATTGATCTATATTACAGTATTACAGTATTGATCAGTATTGTATTAGCCTACACTACCGGTCAAAAGTTTTAGAACATCTACTCATTCAAGGGTTTTTCTTTATTTTGTTTTACAAATTTCTACATAGTAGAATAATAGTGAAGACATCAAAACTATGAAATAACACATATGGAATCATGTAGTAACCAAAAAAGTGTTAAAGAAAATCAAAATATTTTTTATATTTGAGATTCTTCAAATTCCTTTGCCTTGCACTCTAAAACAAACTGTGTGTGTGTTAGAGTGTCAGTGTAGTGTAGTGTAGTGTGTGTGTGTGTGTGTGTGTGTGTGTGTGTGTGTGTGTGTGTGTGTGTGTGTGTGTGTGTGTGTGTGTGTGTGTGTGTGTTACAGTGCCAGTGTAGTGTGTGTGTGTGTTAGAGTGTCAGTGTAGTGTGTGTGTGTGAGTGTTACAGTATCAGTGTAGTGTGTGTGTGTGTGTGTGTGTGTGTTAGAGTGTAGGTGTAGTGTGTGTGTGTGTGTGTGTGTGTGTGTGTGTGTGTGTGTGTGTGTGTGTGTGTGTGTGTGTGTGTGTGTGTGTGTGTGTGTGAGTGGAGTGTTACAGTATCAGTGTAGTCTGTGTGTGTGTGTGTGTGTGTGAGTGTGCTGGAGTGTCAGTGTAGTGTGTGTGTGTGTGTGTGTGTGAGTGTGCTGGAGTGTCAGTGTAGTGTGTGTGTGTGTGTGTGTGAGTGTGTGGTTAGAGTCCAGTATGTTCAGCTTGTGCAAGAGAGTCAGTGCTAAAAAATGACATTAATAAATAGCAATAAAATAATTTGGTCAATGCAAATTGTCCGGGTTGACATTTAATGAAGTGTTCATCAGTCTTATGGCTTGGGGAGGTAGAAGCTGTTCAGGAGCCTTTGGTCCCAGACTTAGTGCTCCGGTACCACTTGCCTTGAGGCAGCAGAGAGAACAGTGACTGTAAATAAATATGGTCTAATCATGAGGTATTCTTAACTCCGGAGAGCAGAACCTTGAGAATGTTAATGAATACAACGCGGTGTGTAGACCTACAGTGAAATACTTATTTTACAAGCCCTTTTAACCAACAATGCAGTTAAAGAAAGAGTTAAGAATATATTTTACCAACAAATAAAGTTTTAAAAAGAAAGCAGTGCTGTGCAACACAATAAACAACAATTTAGGGTTGGCATACAAAAATTCCCAGGAAAGTGAAAGGCACATAATGAGTGATTGAAGGAGGTAATGTGGCACATGTAGTAGGGGCAGCTGACTATACATAGATAATAAACAGAGAGTAACAACAGTGTAAAACAAATGGGGGAGGGTCAATTTATAATATAATTTAAATAAAAAATAATCATAAATAATAATAAAACAATGGAGTTAATGTAAATTGTCGAGTTGACATTTAATTAATTGTTCATCAGTCTTATGGCTTTGGGGTAGAGCTGTTTAGAAGCCTCTTGGACCTAGACTTGGTGCTCCGGTACCACACCCCGTCTTGGTAAAGCAGAGAGAACAGTCTTTGACAATTTTTTGGGCTTCCTCTGACACGCCTAGTATATAGGTCCTGGATGGCGGGAAGCTTGGCCCCAGCAGTTGCCGTACCAGGCGGTGACGCAACCGGTCAAGATGCTCTCAAACTTTTGAGGATCTGGGGACCCGTGCCAAAGAGGTGGTGTCATGCCCTCTTCACGACTGTCTCGGTGTGTTTGGACCATGATAGTTTGGTGATGGACAACCATGGAACTTGAAACTCACGACCCGTTTCAGTCCCGTCGATGAGAATTAAAGGACGTGTTCATCCCTCCGTTTCCTGTAGTCCATGATCAGCTCCTTTGTCTTGTTCACATTGAGGGGGAGATTGTTGTCCTGGTACCACACTGCCAGGTCCTGACCTCCCTATAGGCTGTCTCATTGTTGTCGGTGATCAGGCCTACCACTGTTGTGTCATCAGCAAACTTAATGATCGTGTTTGAGTTGTGTTTGGCCACACAGTCATGGGTGAGCAGGGAGTACAGTAGGGACTAAGCACACACCCCTGGAGGGGCCCCAGAATCCAGTTGCAGAGGGAGATGTTTAGTCCCAGGGTCCTTAGCTTAGTGATGAGCTTTGTGGGAACTATGGTGTTGAACGCTGAGCTGTAGTCAATGAACAGCATTCTCACATAGGTGTTCCTTTTGTCCATGTGGGAAAGGGCAGTGTGGAGTGTGATTGCGATTGCGTCATCTGTGGATCTGCTGGGGGCGGTATGCGGGTGGAGTGTGTCTAGGGAATCCTATGCTGTCCTATTAACTAAATATCTGTCCTACTAACCTGTCCTACTAACACAAATGAACGAGACAGACTGTCCTATTAACTAATTGAGACAGAGGGACAAACCACCTTCTGGTCTCACAGACATGACTGCCATAACAATGACAGTCTGGTGACCAACCACAACATTAAGACGTTCAGATGACTAACAACACATCATTTACTGAATGTTTCACTTCCACGTGAATATCTACAGCAAAAAAATACAAGTTAGATTCTGAGCATTGTTGGGGTGGCAGCGTAGCCTAGTGGTTAGAGTGTTGGACTACTAACCGAAAGGTTGCAAGTTCAATCCCTGAGCTGACAAGGTACAAATCTGTCGTTCTGCCCTGAACAGGCAGTTAACCCACTGTTCCTAGCCGTCATTGAAAATAAGAATTTGTTCTTAACTGACTTGCCTAGTAAAATAAAGGTAAAATTAAAAAAATGTTATTCTCACTTCAGACAGTGAAGATTGTGTACATTTATAAGACTAAGTTCCACTATACTGAACAAAACAATATAAACGCCACATGTAAAGTGTTGGTCCCATGTTTCCTGTTCACGAGCTGAAATAAAAATTCCATAATTGTTCCATACGGACAAAAATTGTATTTCTCTCAGATTGTGGTAGAAAAACCACAACACATGTTTTCTCAACAACAGGTTATGATCAATAACATCAAAGGCTGCACTGAAATCCTAAACAGTACAACCCCACATTCTTCCTATTAACAATTTATTTCAACCAATCATCAGTGATTTGTGTCAGTGCAGTACATGTTGAGTGGCCTTCTCTATAAGCATGCTGAAAGTCTGTTGTTAATTTGTTTACAGAGAAATAGCATTGATCTCTTCCTGAATAGCCACAGTATTGTTATCACTGCATCCAATGGGTATGGAAACAGCTTTAGAACAAAAATACCCTACAGTACTAGTAAAAATGTGATCGATATATGTGGATAATATTGTCCCAGTATTTGTCACACCTTCTACCAAGTCGGTTCCTCTCCTTGTTCGGGCGGTGTTCGGGCGGTCGACGTCGCCGGTCTTCTAGCCATCCCTGATCCACTTTTCATTTTCTATTGGTTTTGTCTTGTCTCATTTTCCCACACACCTGGTTTAATTTTACTCATTACATGTTGTGTATTTAGCCTCTGTTTTTCCCCCATGTCCTGTTTTTCCCCATGCGTGATTGTTTATTGTTAGGTTTAGTATGTTTCCGTCTGGTTTTACCCGTGTTTAGTGGCAACCGTTCTTTTGTTCGACATTGGGTTTGTTACTTTGTGCTATCGCCTTTTATTAAAGTGTGTTGTCCACTCATCTCTGCTCTCCTGCGCCTGACTTCCATGCACCAGATACACCCACCACCTGACTTCCACCAGATACACCCTTCCACCAGATACAGCCACCGCCTGACTTCCACCAGATACACCGCCACCGCCTGACTTCCACCAGATACAGCCACCGCCTGACTTCCACCAGATACACCCACCGCCTGACTTCCACCAGATACACCCACCGCCTGACTTCCACTCAGATACACCCACCGCCTGACTTCCACCAGATACACCCACCGCCTGACTTCCACCAGATACACCCACCGCCTGACTTCCACCAGATACACCCACCGCCTGACTTCCACCAGATACACCCACCGCCTGGACACTCACACCAGATACACCCACCGCCTGACTTCCACCAGATACACCCACCGCCTGACTTCCACCAGATACACCCACCGCCTGACTTCCATGCACCAGATACACCCACCGCCTGACTTCCACCAGATACACCCACCAGATACACCCACCGCCTGACTTCCATGACTTCCACCAGATACACCCACCGCCTGACTTCCACCAGATACACCCACCGCCTGACTTCCACCAGATACACCCACACCAGATACACCCACCTGACTTCCACCAGATACACCCACGGCCTGACTTCCACCAGATACACCCACCGCCTGACTTCCATGCACCAGATACACCCACCGCCTGACTTCCACCAGATACACCCACCGCCTGACTCCCCCACCAGATACACCCACCGCCTGACTTCCACCAGATACACCCACGGCCTGACTTCCACCAGATACACCCACCGCCTGACTTCCACCAGATACACCCACCGCCTGACTTCCACCAGATACACCCACCGCCTGACTTCCACCAGATAGCCACCGCCTGACTTCCAGATACAGAGATACACCCACCGCCTGACTTCCACCAGATACACCCACCGCCTGACTTCCATCCACCAGATACACCCACCGCCTGACTTCCACCAGATACACCCACCGCCTGACTTCCACCAGATACACCCACCGCCTGACTTCCATCCACCAGATACAGATACCCACCACCTGACTTCCACCAGATACACCCACTGCCTGACTTCCACCAGATACACCCACCGCCTGACTTCCACCAGATACACCCACCGCCTGACTTCCACCAGATACACCCACCGCCTGACTTCCCACCAGATACACCCACCTGACTTCCACCAGATACACCCACCGCCTGACTTCCACCAGATACACCCACCGCCTGACTTCCCACCAGATACCCACCGCCTGACTCCACCAGATACACCCACTTCCTGACTTCCACCAGATACACCCACGCCTGACTTCCACCAGATACACCCACCGCCTGACCTTCCACTTCCACCAGATACACCCACCGCCTGACTTCCACCACACCCACCGCCTGATCACCAGATACACCCACCGCCTGACTTCCACCAGATACACCCACCGCCTGACTTCCACCAGATACACCCACTGCCTGACTTCCACCAGATACACCCACCGCCTGACTTCCCCAGATACACCCACCGCCTGACTTCCACCAGATACACCCACCACCTGACAGTGTTGTTTGTAAACACCTGGTAGGTTGATTAAATTACAGGCAAATTTACAGTGAGAAGCTTCCTCTTTCGGACACACCTGATGAACACCAGTCAATATTCAGGTTCCAAAGAAAGAGCTGCTGTTGCCAGAGAATTTAATGTTTAATTCTCTACCTGGCGACTCGGGTTGGCAGCACGTCCATTCCCGGACTCACAACCGCTGACCACGCAACCGCGCCAGCTCAGGACCTCTGCATCCAGCTCCTTCACTTGCGTGATCGTCTGAGGGGCGAGGGGGTTAATGACATGATTTAATATTTATTTATTCATATTTTTAAATCGACCAGTGGTTGGAAAGGAGACAAATCTGTATATGTACATGGTTTTTACTGACCCTTAATAATATTCTGAACCAGTTCTCTCCATTCTATTGAGTCTGATGATGATAATAAAGTCCCTGATAATCCTTGGCAAGTGACAGGATTTTCAGCTGTTGAATTACATTTGTTCAATGTAAGAACCCTCTGCAAAATCCATTGCGCGCCTGCAAGCAATGTAAGTGAATATCAACTACATTGAGAACTGCGTAGGAAAATGTACCAAGTCTGAATATGGCCCGTTTAGGAACTCATACTCTTGTGTAATAATATTTAATAATCGTAATGAATAACATTATTATTCAAACGTTACAAATCAGTGATACGTATCCCAACATTGGGGTAGACACTTGAGTAACTCATACGCCCTCATTAAAGTGCTCAATTTTTAACATGTGTTTTACAATACAACAGAAACAGATCAAATCAGAATAACATTTTTACTCTCAAGGGTGGCCAAAAAAAAGAACTATCTTCAAACCACACATCCAACTAAGCCACGCCTCCAGTCTTCTGATCGGACCTGGTGGATCATGCAGCCAGGGATGGTTATACATTACAAAATACAACTACAAAAATACAGTTACAAATTACAATTACAAAATACAGTACAAATTACTACTACAAATTACAACTACAAAATACAATTACAAAATACAACTACAAATTACAACTACAAAATACAATTACAAAAAATACAACTACAAATTACAACTACAAATTACAACTACAAAATACAATTACAAAAATACAACTACAAATTACAACTACAAAAATACATAACTACAAATTACAACTACAAATTACAATTACAAAATACAATTACAAAATACAGTTACAAATTACAACTACAAATTACAATTACAAAATACAACTACAAATTATAAACTACAAATTACAATTACAAATTATAATACAAAAAACAACAACATGAAGACTAATGTATCAAAATGGAAACATAAGATATTTTTGCAAAGTAGCCAGCTGAACAGTAACAAAATTCTCAGTAACGGTAACAGAAAATGTTTTGACTGTAATATGTTGTTGTTTATCTACCTTAGTTGAAAGGATCAAGTCACTATGGATAAGAGCATCGGCTAAGACCAAATGTAACGTATATAAAAATGAACTGTATTATCCTTTGCCTTGTTTGGGCAGAGCTTAGAGTAATACTCTGCATGCTTTGTTCATGTTTACATATACAATTATATTTAGTTAATTTAGCAGACGCTCCTATTACTGGACTATTTACTATTTATTATTTACTATTTACTATTTACTATTTATTATTTACTATTCCACTATTTATTATTTACTATTTACTATTTATTATTTATTATTTATTATTTATTATTTATTATTTACTATTTACTATTTACTATTTATTATTTATCATTATTATTTACTATTTATTATTTATTATTTATTATTTATTATTTATTATTTACTATTTATTATTTATTATTTATTATTTATTATTTACTATTTACTATTTACTATTTTTGTTATTTATTATTTACTATTGTTATCTATTTATTATTCTATTATTTATTATCTGTGTTACTATTTATTGTTATTATTTATTATTTATTATTTACTATTTATTATTTACTATTTGTGTTATTATTTATTATTTATTATTTATTATTTATCAAGCACGCATTTATTATTTATTATTTATTATTTATTTATTTTATTTATTATTTATTTATTATTATTTATTATTTATTATTTTTTATTATTTATTATTTATTATTTATTATTTATTATTTACTATTTATTATTTAATATTTATTATTTATTATTTATTTATTATTTACTATTTATTATTTATTATTTATTATTTATTATTATTATTTACTATTATTTATTTATTATTTATTATTTATTATTTATTATTTATTATTTACATATTTATTATTTATTATTTATTATTTATTATTTATTATTTACTATTTATTATTTACTATTTATTTATTATTTATTATTTATTATTTACTATTTATTATTTATTATTTATTATTTATTATTTATTATTTACTATTTATTATTTACTATTTATTATTTACATATTTATTATTTATTATTTATTATTTATTATTTATTATTTATTATTTACTATTTATTATTTATTATTTACTATTTATTATTTACTATTTACTATTTACTATTTATTATTTATTATTTACATATTTATTTATTTATTTACTATTTATTATTTATTATTTATTATTTATTATTTATTATTTACTATTTATTATTTACTATTTACTATTTACTATTTATTATTTATTTTCCGGCACTGGGTTGTTTTAACCTAGTTTTTTGCTAATTAGTTTGTACAATGTACGACCAATCGGGCGTTGGTTGACCTCACCTTATGTGTCAGATAATACATATCATGGGTTATAGAACATGTGACTGTGTGTAAATGTGTTTCACAGAAACATATATGGACCCATCACATGGAGCCATCACATGGAGCCATCACATGGAGCCATCACATGGAGCCATCACATGGACCATCACATGGAGCCATCACATGGACCCATCACATGGAGCCATCACATGGAGCCATCACATGGAGCCATCACATGGAGCCATCACATGGAGCCATCACATGGACCCATCACATGGAGCCATCACATGGAGCCATCACATGGACCCATCATGGAGCCATCACATGGAGCCATCACATGGACCCATCACATGTTTTTCATCATGGAGCCATCACATGGAGCCATCACATGGACCATCACATGGAGCCATCACATGGACCCATCACATGGAGCCATCATACATGGAGCCATCACATGGAGACTTGCAAGATGATTGTGAAGTCCAGCCAGACAGACAGGCTTGATACTGATGTCTCTGAATGGAGAGAGACCTGGCACTCTGACAGACAGATACTGATGTCTCTGAATGGAGAAGACCTGGCACTCTGACAGACAGGCTTGATACTGATGTCTCTGAATGGAGAGAGACCTGGCACTCTGACAGACAGGCTTGATACTGATGTCTCTGAATGGACAGAGACCTGGCTTCCTCTTGGACAGAGCCAGGCTTTTGATACTGATGTCTCTGAATGGACAGAGCCTGGCACTCTGACAGACAGATACTGATGTCTCTGAATGGACAGTGACCTGGCACTCTGACAGACAGATACTGATGTCTCTGAATGGACAGAGACCTGGCACTCCTGACAGATGAGGCTTGATACTGATGTCTCTGAATGAAGAGACCTGCAGCACTCTGACAGACAGGCTTGATACTGATGTCTCTGAATGGACAGAGACCTGGCACTCTGACAGACAGATACTGATGTCTCTGAATGGACAGAGACCTGGCACTCTGACAGACAGATACTGATGTCTCTGAATGGACAGAGACCTGGCACTCTGACAGACAGGCTAGATACTGATGTCTCTGAATGGACAGAGACCTGGCACTCTGACAGACAGATACTGATGTTCTTGAATGGACAGAGACCTGGCACTCTGACAGACAGGCTAGATACTGATGTCTCTGAATGGATGGTGAGACTCAAATGCAATAACATTTTGCAAGACACAACTTTTACTTCAATAGTCTTTTGTATTATTATTGAATTTAATGGTATCAGTCAATATGGGGAGGGAGAAACCCTGTATTCTGGACCAGGATCAGTCAATATGGGGAGGAGAAACCCTGGGTATTCTGGACCAGGAGGTCAATATGGGGAGGGAGAAACCCTGTGTATTCTGGACCAGGATCAGGTATCAGTCAATATGGGGAGGAGAAACCCTGGGTATTTGAACCAGGATCAGGGAATCTCTTGTTGTATAAAGGGACACCAGACAGGAAGACATTTTAATTAAATGTTATGATGACCACTCTGACATGTTTCCAAGGTAGTGTGTATCTATTCACAGTGGAGCGAAACACAGACACACACACACACACACACACACACACACACACACACACACACACACACACACACACACACACACACACACACACACACACACACCACACACACACACACACACACACACACACACACACACACACACACACACACACACACACACACACACACACACACACACACAGACACACACACACAGACACACACGTACTGTACACTCGACAGGGTGAAAAAGAGATCAAACCGTTGTGATTTAAATGTAAGTATCACATTATAACTACATCTACTGAACAGAAATATAAACGCATATAATGTTGGTCCCAGGTTGAAATAAAATATCCCAGAAATGTTCACAGACAGAAATAATATTTCTCTGTTTTCCACACATTTATTTACATCCCTGTTTAGTGAGCATTTCTCCTTTGCCAGAGGATCCATCCACCTGACAGGTGTGGCATATCAAGAAGCTGATTAAACAGCACAGATCATCACACAGGTGCACCTTGCGCTGGGGACAATAAAGGCCACTCTAAAATGTGCAGTTTTGTCCTGCAACACAATGACCCACAGACGTCTCAGAGTTTTGAGAGTGTGCAATTGACATGCTGACTGGAGGAATGTCCACCTGAGCTGTTGCTAGGGAATTTAATCTTAATTTCTTTATCATAAAATTCTCGACGTCGTTGTAGGAATTTGGCAGCACGCGTCCAACCATGTGACAACGTTCTATGGCTTTGTGAGCGGTTTGTTGATGCCAACGTTGTGAACAAAGTGCCCGTGGTGGTGGGGGTTATAGTATGGACAGTCATATGAACACAATTGCATTTATCAATGGCAATTTGAATGCACAGAGATACCGTGATTTGAGATCCTCAGGCCCATTGCCATGCCATTCATCGGCTGCCATCACCTCATGTTTCAGCATCATAATGCACGGTCTGATCCGTACACAATTCCTGGAAGCTAAAAGTGTCCCAGTTCTTCCATGGGCTGCATACTCACCAGACATGTCACCACATTGAGCATGTTTGGGATGCTCTGGATCGACGTGTATGACAATGTGTTCCAGTTCCCACCAAAATATCCAGCAACTTCGCCTAAGCCGTTGAAGAGTAGTGGGACAACATTCCACAGGCCACAATCAACAGCCTGATCAACTCTATGAGAAGGAGATCTGTGTCAGCTGCTTGAGGCAAATGGTGGTCACACCAGATATGGACTGGCTTTCTGATCCACGCTACTTTTTTTATTTAAGGTAACAGTGAACACCAGATGTATGTCTGCATTCCCAGTCATGTGAAATCCATAGATCAGGGCCTAATGCATTTATTTTAATTGACTGATTTCATTATACTAATAATATTATACTGTGACTGAAGTATTTTTTACTTTATTATAATTAAAGCTGACTGAAGACAGAATGAGAGTGGAGAAAAACCAACGATATATCAGGCTCTACTCTCCTCTCCTCCTCCTCCCTCCTCTCCTCTCCTCCTCCCTCCTCTCCCTCTCCCTCTCCTCTCCTCTCCTCTCCCTCTCCTCTCCTCTCCTCTCCTCTCCTCTCCTCTTCCTCCTCTCCTCCTCTCCCTCTCTCCTCCCTCTCTCTCCTCTCCTCTCCTCTCCTCTCCCTCTCCTCTCTCCTCTCCCTCTCCCTCCTCTCCTCCTCTCCTTACCTGTGTGCGTGTACGTGTGTGTGTGTGTGTGTGTGTGTGTGTGTGTGTGTGTGTGTGTGTGTGTGTGTGTGTGTGTGTGTGTGTGTGTGATAGGCAAGGTGTACATGCTCAGGTCAGCCTGGCTGTCATAGTCTCCTCTGAAGTGCTAACTGCAACGTCCCTCTCTCCATCCTTTGATCCGTCCATCCCCTCTCCTTCCCCTTTCATCTCTCCATCGCAGCAGAAGGCAGAACATCAGAGGACACATGTCAGACAAAACTGTTGGACCAAGACTCAGGAGGTCAACCTGCTCCACTGAACATAGTGAGGGAGGAGGGAGGAGGGAGATGGAAATAAAGGTCAACCTGCTCCACTGAAATAGTGAGTGGGAGGGAGGGAGGGAGGGAGGGAGGGAGATGGAAATAAAGGTCAACCTGCTCCACT
This sequence comes from Oncorhynchus nerka, assembly GCF_034236695.1. NCBI lineage: Eukaryota > Metazoa > Chordata > Actinopteri > Salmoniformes > Salmonidae > Oncorhynchus > Oncorhynchus nerka. Next base: position 14,583 of record NW_027038738.1, read on the forward strand.
GAACATAGTGAGGGAGGGAGGGAGGGAGGGAGATGGAAATGGAAAGGTCAACCTGCTCCACTGACATAGTGAGTGGGAGGGAGGGGAGGGAGGAGGGAGATGGAAATAAAGGTCAACCTGCTCCACTGAACATAGTGAGTGGGAGGGAGGGAGGGAGGGAGATGGAAATAAAGGACCTGCTCCACTGAACATAGTGAGTGGGAGGGAGGGAGGAGGGAGATGGAAATAAAGGTCAACCTGCTCCACTGAACATAGTGAGTGGGAGGGAGGGAGGGAGGGAGATGGAAATAAAGGTCAACCTGCTCCACTGAACATAGTGAGTGGGAGGGAGGGAGGAGGGAGATGGAAATAAAGGTCAACCTGCTCCACTGAACATAGTGAGTGGGAGGGAGGGAGGGAGGGAGATGGAAACAAAGGTCAACCTGCTCCACTGAACATAGTGAGTGGGAGGGAGGAGGAGTGGAGATGGAAATAAGGTCAACCTGCTCCACTGAACATAGTGAGTGGGAGGGGAGGGAGGGAGGGAGATGGAAATAAAGGTCAACCTGCTCCACTGAACATAGTGAGTGGGAGGGAGGGAGGAGGAGATGGAAATAAAGGTCAACCTGCTCCACTGAACATAGTGAGTGGGAGGAGGGAGGGAGGGAGGAGATGGAAATAAGGTCAACCCTGCTCCACTGAACATAGTGAGTGGGAGGGAGGGAGGGAGGAGATGGAAATAAAAGGTCAACCTGCTCCACTGAACATAGTGAGTGGGAGGGAGGGAGGAGGGAGATGGAAATAAAGGTCAACCTGCTCCACTGAACATAGTGAGTGGGAGGGAGGGAGGGAGGGAGATGGAAATAAAGGTCAACCTGCTCCACTGAACATAGTGAGTGGGAGGGAGGGAGGAGAGATGGAAATAAAAGGTCAACCTGCTCCACTGAACATAGTGAGTGGGAGGGAGGGAGGGAGGGAGATGGAAATAAAGGTCAACCTGCTCCACTGAAATACCGTGAGGGGAGGGAGGGAGGGAGGGAGGGAGATGGAACAAGGTCAACCTGCTCCACTGAACATAGTGAGTGGGAGGGAGGGAGGGAGGGAGATGGAAATAAAGGTCAACCTGCTCCACTGGAACATAGTGAGTGGGAGGGAGGGAGGAGGAGGAGATGGAAATAAAAGGTCAACCTGCTCCACTGAACATAGTGAGTGGGAGGGAGGGAGGGAGGAGATGGAAATAAAGGTCAACCTGCTCCCACTGAACATAGTGAGTGGGAGGGAGGAGGGAGGAGATGGAAATAAAGGTCAACCTGCTCCACTGAACATAGTGAGTGGGAGGGAGGGAGGAGGGAGGGAGATGGAAATAAAGGTCAACCTGCTCCACTGAACATAGTGAGTGGGAGGGAGGGAGAGGGAGATGGAAATAAAGGTCAACCTGCTCCACTGAACATAGTGAGTGGGAGGGAGGGAGGGAGGAGGAGATGGAAATAAAGGCCAACCTGCTCCACTGAACATAGTGAGTGAGGAGGGAGGGAGAGAGGAGATGGAAATAAAGGTCAACCTGCTCCACTGAACATAGTGAGGGAGGGAGGGGAGGGAGGAGGGAGATGGAAATAAAGGTCAACCTGCTCCACTGGAACATAGTGAGGGTGGAGGAGGGAGGGAGGGAGATGGAAATAAGGTCAACCTGCTCCACTGAACATAGTGAGTGGGAGGGAGGGAGGGAGGGAGGAGATGGAAATAAAGGTCAACCTGCTCCACTGAACATAGTGAGTGGGAGGGAGGGAGGGAGGAGATGGAAATAAAGGTCAACCTGCTCCACTGAACATAGTGAGGGAGGGAGGGAGGGAGGAGATGGAAACAAAGGTCAACCTGCTCCACTGAACATAGTGAGTGGGAGGGAGGAGAGAGAGGGAGATGGAAATAAAGGTCAACCTGCTCCACTGAACATAGTGAGTGGGAGGAGGGAGGAGAGGGAGATGGAAATAAAGGTCAACCTGCTCCACTGAACATAGTGAGTGGGAGGGAGGGAGGGAGGGAGATGGAAATAAAGGTCAACCTGCTCCACTGAACATAGTGAGTGGGAGTGGAGGAGGAGGGAGATGGAAATAAAGTCAACCTGCTCCACTGAACATAGTGAGTGGGAGGGAGGGGGAGGGAGGGAGATGGAAATAAAGGTCAACCTGCTCCACTGAACACAGGAGTGGGAGGGAGGGAGGAGAGGGAGATGGAAAAGGTCAACCTGCTCCACTGAACATAGTGAGTGGGAGGAGGAGGGAGGAGATGGAGGGAGGGAGTGGGGGAGATGGAAATAAAAAGCACAACCTGCTCCACTGAACATAGTGAGGGAGGGAGGGAGGAGGGGAGGGAGATGAAATAAAAAGGTCAACCTGCTCCACTGAACATAGTGAGTGGGAGGGAGGAGGGAGGGAGGAGATGGAAATAAAGGTCAACCTGCTCCACTGAACATAAGTGAGTGAGGAGGGAGGAGGAGGAGATGGAATAAAGGTCAACCTGCTCCACTGAACATAGTGAGGAGGGAGGGGAGGAGATGGAAATAAAGGTCAACCTGCTCCACTGAACATAGTGAGTGGGAGGGGAGGGAGGAGGAGATGGAAATAAAGGTCAACCTGCTCCACTGAACATAGTGAGGGGAGGGGAGGAGGAGGGAGATGAAAATAAAGGTCAACCTGCTCCACTGAACATAGTGAGTGGGAGGGAGGAGGGAGGAGGGAGATGGAAATAAAGGTCAACCTGCTCCACTGAACATAGTGAGTGGGAGGAGGGAGGAGGAGATGGGAAATAAGATCAACCTGCTCAACTGAACATAGTGAGTGGGAGGGAGGGAGGAGGAGGAGATGGAAATAAAGGTCAACCCTGTTCCACTGAACATAGTGAGTGGGAGGGAGGGAGGAGGAGATGGAAATAAAGGTCAACCTGCTCCACTGAACATAGTGAGTGGGAGGGAGGGAGGGAGGAGATGGAAATAAGGTCAACCTGCTCCACTGAACATAGTGAGTGGGAGGGAGGAGGGAGGAGGGAGATGGAAATGAGGTCAACCTGCTCCACTGAACATAGTGAGTGAGATGGAAATAAAGGTCAACCTGCTCCACTGAGTGAGTGGGAGGGAGGGAGGGAGGGAGATGGAAATAAAGGTCAACCTGCTCCACTGAACATAGTGAGTGGGAGGGAGGAGGGAGGGAGAGATGGAATAAGGTCAACCTGCTCCACTGAACAGTGAGTGGGAGGGAGGGAGGAGAGGAGATGGAAATAAAGGTCAACCTGCTCCACCGAACATAGTGAGAGGGAGGGAGGGAGGGAGGGAGATGGAAATAAAGGTCAACCTGCTCCACTGAACATAGTGAGTGGGAGGGAGGGAGGGAGGGAGATGGAAATAAAGGTCAACCTGCTCCACTGAACATAGTGAGTGGGAGGGAGGGAGGGAGGAGGAGATGGAAAAGGTCAACCTGCTCCACTGAAATACAGTGAGTGGGAGGGAGGAGGGAGGGAGATGGAAATAAAGGTCAACCTGCTCCACTGAACATAGTGAGTGGGAGGGAGGAGGGGGAGGGAGATGGAAATAAAGGTCAACATGCTCCACTGAACATAGTGAGTGGGAGGGAGGGAGGGAGGGAGATGAAATAAAGGTCAACCTGCTCCACTGAACATAGTGAGTGGGAGGGAGGGAGGAGGAGATGGAAATAAAGGTCAACCTGCTCCACTGAACATAGTGAGTGGGAGGAGGGAGGGAGGGAGATGGAAAATAAAGGTCAACCTGCTCCACTGAACATAGTGAGTGGGAGGAGGAGGGAGATGGAAATAAAAGGTCAACCTGCTCCACTGAACATAGTGAGTGGGAGGGAGGGAGGGAGGGAGGGAGATGGAATAAAAGGTCAACCTGCTCCACTGAACATAGTAGGAGTGGGAGGAGGGAGGGAGATGGAAATAAAGGTCAACCTGCTCCACTGAACATAGTGAGTGGGAGGGAGGGAGGGAGGAGATGGAAACAAAGGTCAACCTGCTCCACTGAACACAGTGAGTGGGAGGGAGGGAGGGAGGAGATGGAAATAAAGGTCAACCTGCTCCACTGAACATAGTGAGTGGAGGGAGGGAGTGGAGGGAGATGGAAATAAAGGTCAACCTGCTCCACTGAACATAGTGAGTGGGAGGAGGGAGAGGAGGGAGATGGAAATAAAGGTCAACCTGCTCCACTGAACATAGTGAGTGGGAGGGAGGGAGGGGAGGGAGATGGAAATAAAGGTCAACCTGCTCCACTGAACATAGTGAGTGGGAGGGAGGGGGAGAGATGGAAATAAAGGTCAACCTGCTCCACTGAACATAGTGAGGGAGGGAGGGAGGGAGGGAGGGAGATGGAAATAAAGGTCAACCTGCTCCACTGAACATATAGTGAGTGGGAGGGAGGAGGGAGGGAGATGGAAATAAAGGTCAACCTGCTCCACTGAACATAGTGAGTGGGGGAGGGAGGGAGGGAGGGAGATGGAAATAAAGGTCAACCTGCTCCACTGAACATGATGAGTGGGAGGGAGGGAGGGAGGAGATGGAAAGAAGGTCAACCTGCTCCACTGAACATAGTGAGTGGGAGGGAGGGAGGGAGGGAGATGGAAATAAAGGTCAACCTGCTCCACTGAACATAGTGAGTGGGAGGGAGGGAGGAGGAGATGGAAATAAAGGTCAACCTGCTCCACTGAACATAGTGAGTGGGAGGGAGGGAGGGAGGAGATGGAAATAAGGGTCAACCTGCTCCACTGAACATAGTGAGGAGGGAGGGAGGGGGAGGGAGATGGAAATAAAGGTCAACCTGCTCCACTGAACATAGTGAGTGGGAGGGAGGGAGGAGGAGATGGAAATAAAGGTCAACCTGCTCCACTGAACACAGTGAGGGAGGGAGGAGGGAGGAGATGGAAATAAAGGTCAACCTGCTCCACTGAACATAGTAGTGGGAGGAGGGAGGAGGGAGATGGAAATAAGGTCAACCTGCTCCACTGGGAGTGGGAGGGAGGGAGGGAGGGAGGAGATGGAAATAAAGGTCAACCTGCTCCACTGAACACAGTGAGTGGGAGGGAGGGAGGGAGGAGATGGAAATAAAGGTCAACCTGCTCCACTGAACATAGTGAGTGGGAGGGAGGAGGGGGAGGGAGATGGAAATAAAGGTCAACCCTGCTCCAGAACATAGTGAGTGGAGGGAGGAGGAGGGAGATGGAAATAAAGGTCAACCTGCTCCACTGAACATAGTGAGTGGGAGGGAGGAGGGAGATGGAAATAAAGGTCAACCTGCTCCACTGAACATAGTGAGTGGGAGGGGGAGGGAGGGAGGGAGATGGAAATAAAGGTCAACCTGCTCCACTGAACATAGGGAGTGGGAGGGAGGAGAGGAGATGGAAATAAAGGTCAACCTGCTCCACTGAACATAGTGAGTGGAGGGAGGAGGGAGGGAGATGGAAATAAAGGTCAACCTGCTCCACTGAACATAGTGAGTGGGAGGGAGGGGGAGGGAGATGGAAATAAAGGTCAACCTGCTCCACTGAACATAGTGAGTGGGAGGGGGGAGGGAGGGAGATGGAAATAAAGACAACCTGCTCCACTGAACATAGTGAGTGGGAGAGGGAGGAGGGAGGGAGGGAGGGAGGAGGAGATGGAAATAAAAGGTCAACCTGCTCCACTGAACATAGTGAGAGGGAGGGAGGGAGGAGGGAGATGGAAATAAAGGTCAACCTGCTCCACTGAACATAGTGAGAGGGAGGGAGGGGGAGGAGATGGAAATGGTCAACCTGCTCCACTGGAACATAGTGAGTGGGAGGAGGGAGGGAGAGGGAGATTAAGGTCAACCTGCTCCACTGAACATAGTGAGTGGGAGGGAGGGAGGGAGGGAGATGGAAATAAAGGTCAACCTGCTCCACTGAACATAGTGAGTGGGAGGGAGGAGGGAGATGGAATAAAGGTCAACCTGCTCCACTGAACATAGTGAGTGGGAGGGAGGAGGAGGAGAGGAGATGGAAATAAAGGTCAACCTGCTCCACTGAACATAGTGAGTGGGAGGGAGGGAGAGGAGGGAGGTCAACCTGGAGTGAGTGGGAGGGAGGGAGGGAGATGGAAATAAGGTCAACCTGCTCCACTGAACATAGTGAGTGGGAGGGAGAGGAGGAGGAGATGGAAATAAAGGTCAACCTGCTCCACTGAACATAGTGGGAGGGAGGAGGGAGGGAGATGGGAAATAAAGGTCAACCTGCTCCACTGAACATAGGAGTGGGAGGGAGGGAGGAGATGGAGGTCAGCCTGCTCCACTGAACATAGGGAGGGAGGAGGGAGGGGAGATGGAAATAAAGGTCAACCTGCTCCACTGAACATAGTGAGGAGGGAGGAGGGAGGGGAGGGAGATGGAAATAAAGGTCAACCTGCTCCACTGAACATAGTGAGTGGGAGGGAGGGAGGGAGATGGAAATAAAGGTCAACCTGCTCCACTGAACATAGTGAGTGGGAGGGAGGAGGAGGAGATGGAAATAAAGGTCAACCTGCTCCACTGAACATAGTGAGTGGGGGAGGGAGGGAGGGAGATGGAAATAAAGGTCAACCTGCTCCACTGAACATAGTGAGTGGGAGGAGGAGGGAGGAGATGGAAATAAAGGTCAACCTGCTCCACTGAACATAGTGAGAGGGAGGGAGGGAGGGAGGGAGATGGAAATAAAGGTCAACCTGCTCCACTGAACATAGTGAGTGGGAGGGAGGGGGAGGGAGGGAGGGAGATGGAAATAAAGGTCAACCTGCTCCACTGAACATAGTGAGTGGGAGGAGGGAGGGAGATGGAAATAAAGGTCAACCTGCTCCACTGAACATAGTGAGTGGAGGGAGGGAGGGAGGGAGGAGATGGAAATAAAGGTCAACCTGCTCCACTGAACATAGTGAGTGGGAGGGAGGAGGGAGGGAGATGGAAATAAAGGTCAACCTGCTCCACTGAACATAGCTCCACTGAACATAGTGGGGAGGGAGAGGAGAGGAGGGAGATGGAAATAAAGATCAACCTGCTCCACTGAACATAGTGAGTGGGAGGAGGGAGGGAGGAGATGGAAATAAAGGTCAACCTGCTCCACTGAACATAGTGAGTGGGAGGGAGAGGGAGGAGATGGAAATAAAGGTCAACCTGCTCCACTGAACATAGTGAGTGGGAGGGAGGGAGGGAGGGAGATGGAAATAAAAGGTCAACCTGCTCCACTGAACATAGTGAGTGGGAGGGAGGGAGGAGGAGATGGAAATAAAGGTCAACCTGCTCCACTGAACATAGTGAGTGGGAGGAGGGAGAGGAGGGAGGGAGATGGAACAAATACAAGGTCAACCTGCTCCACTGAACATAGTGAGGGAGGGAGGAGGGAGGAGATGGGAAATAAAGGTCAACCTGCTCCACTGAACATAGTGAGTGGGAGGGAGGGAGGAGAGGGAGATGGAGGTCAACCTGCTCCACTGAACATAGTGAGTGGGAGGGAGGAGGGAGGGAGGGAGATGGAAATAAAGGTCAACCTGCTCCATTGAACATAGTGAGTGGGAGGGAGAGGAGATGGAAATAAGGTCAACCTGCTCCACTGAACATAGTGAGTGGGAGGGAGGGAGGAGATGGAAATAAAGGTCAACCTGCTCCACTGAACATAGTGAGTGGGAGGAGGGAGGGGGAGGAGATGGAAATAAAGGTCAACCTGCTCCACTGAACATAGTGAGTGGGAGGAGGAGGGAGGGAGATGGAAATAAAGGTCAACCTGCTCCACTGAACATAGTGAGTGGGAGGAGTGGGAGGGAGGGAGAGATGGAAATAAAGGTCAACCTGCTCCACTGAACATAGTGAGTGGGAGGAGGGAGGAGGAGATGGAAATAAAGTTGTCAACCTGCTCCACTGAACATAGTGAGTGGGAGGGAGGAGGAGGAGATGGAAATAAAGGTCAACCTGCTCCACTGAACATAGTGAGTGGGAGGGAGGGAGGGAGGGAGATGAAATAAAGGTCAACCTGCTCCACTGAACATAGTGAGTGGGAGGGAGGGAGGGAGGAGATGGAAATAAAGGTCAACCTGCTCCACTGAACATGAGTGGGAGGGAGGGAGGGAGGGAGATGGAAATAAAGGTCAACCTGCTCCACTGAACATAGTGAGTGGGAGGGAGGGAGGGAGATGGAAATAAAGGTCAACCTGCTCCACTGAACATAGTGAGGGAGGGAGGGAGGGAGGGAGATGGAAATAAAGGTCAACCTGCTCCACTGAACATAGTGAGGGAGGGAGGGAGGGAGGGAGATGGAAATAAAGGTCAACCTGCTCCACTGAACATAGTGAGTGGGAGGGAGGGAGGGAGGGAGGAGATGGAAATAAAGGTCAACCTGCTCCACTGAACATAGTGAGTGGGAGGGAGGGAGGGAGGAGATGGAAATAAAGGTCAACCTGCTCCACTGAACATAGTGAGTGGGAGGGAGGGAGGGAGGGAGATGGAAATAAAGGTCAACCTGCTCCACTGAACATAGTGAGTGGGAGGGGAGGGAGATGGAAATAAAGGTCAACCTGCTCCACTGAACATAGTGAGTGGGAGGAGGGAGGGAGGGAGATGGAAATAAAGGTCAACCTGCTCCACTGAACATAGTGAGTGGGAGGGAGGGAGGAGGAGGGAGATGGAAATAAAGGTCAACCTGCTCCACTGAACATAGTGAGTGGGAGGGAGGGGAGGAGGATGGAGTCAACCTGCTCCACTGAACAGGTGGGAGGGAGGGAGGGAAGATGGAAATAAAGGTCAACCTGCTCCACTGAACATAGTGAGTGGGAGGAGGGAGGGGAGATGGAAATAAAGGTCAACCTGCTCCACTGAACATAGTGAGGGGAGGGGAGGGAGGGAGGAGATGGAAATAAAGGTCAACCTGCTCCACTGAACATAGTGAGGGAGGGAGGGAGGGAGGAGGGAGATGGAAATAAAGGTCAACCTGCTCCACTGAACATAGTGAGAGGGAGGGAGGGAGGGAGGAGATGGAAATAAAGGTCAACCTGCTCCACTGAACATAGTGAGTGGGAGGGGAGGGAGGGAGGAGATGGAAATAAAGGTCAACCTGCTCCACTGAACATAGTGAGTGGGAGGGAGGGAGGAGATGGGAGGTCAACCTGCTCCACTGAGGAGGGTGGGAGGGAGGGGGAGATGGAAATAAAGGTCAACCTGCTCCACTGAACATAGTGAGTGGGAGGGGAGGGAGGGAGGGAGGGAGATGGAAATAAAAGGTCAACCTGCTCCACTGAACATAGTGAGTGGGAGGGAGGAGGAGGAGATGGAATAAAGGTCAACCTGCTCCACTGAACATAGTGAGTGGGAGGGAGGGAGGGAGATGGAGGTCAACCTGCTCCACTGAACATAGTGAGTGGGAGGGAGGGAGAGGGAGATGGAAATAAAGGTCAACCTGCTCCACTGAACATAGTGAGTGGGAGGGAGGGAGGGAGGGAGATGGAAATAAAGGTCAACCTGCTCCACTGAACATAGTGAGTGGGAGGGAGGGAGGGAGGAGATGGAAATAAAGGTCAACCTGCTCCACTGAACATAGTGAGTGGGAGGAGGGAGTGGAGAGGAGATGGAAATAAAGGTCAACCTGCTCCACTGAACATAGTGAGTGGGAGGAGGGAGGGAGGAGATGGAAATAAAGGTCAACCTGCTCCACTGAACATAGTGAGTGGGAGGGAGGGAGGGAGGGAGATGGAAATAAAGGTCAACCTGCTCCACTGAACATAGTGAGTGGGAGGGAGGGGAGGAGGAGATGGAAATAAAGGTCAACCTGCTCCACTGAACATAGTGAGTGGGAGGGAGGGAGGGAGGGAGATGGAAATAAAGGTCAACCTGCTCCACTGAACATAGTGAGGAGGAGGGGAGGAGGGAGGAGATGGAAATAAGGTCAACCTGCTCCACTGAACATAGTGAGTGGGAGGGAGGGGGAGGAGGAGATGGAAATAAAGGTCAACCTGCTCCACTGAACATAGTGAGTGGGAGGAGGAGGGAGGGAGATGGAATAAAGGTCAACCTGCTCCACTGAACATAGTGAGTGGGAGGGAGGGAGGGAGGGAGATGGAAATAAAGGTCAACCTGCTCCACTGAACATAGTGAGTGGGAGGGAGGAGGGGAGATGGAAATAAAGGTCAACCTGCTCCACTGAACATAGTGAGTGGGAGGGAGGGAGGGAGGAGATGGAAATAAAGGTCAACCTGCTCCACTGAACATAGTGAGTGGGAGGAGGAGGGAGGAGATGGAAATAAAGGTCAACCTGCTCCACTGAACATAGTGAGTGGGAGGGGAGGGAGGAGGAGTGGAAATAAAGGTCAACCTGCTCCACTGAACATAGGAGGGAGGGAGGGAGGGAGATGGAAATAAAGGTCAACCTGCTCCACTGAACATAGTGAGAGGGAGGGAGGGAGATGGGAGTCAACCTGCTCCACTGAACATAGTGAGATGGGAAATAAAGGTCAACCTGCTCCACTGAACATAGTGAGTGGGGAGGGAGGGAGGGAGGGAGATGGAAATAAAGGTCAACCTGCTCCACTGAACATAGTGAGTGGGAGGGAGGGAGGGAGGGAGATGGAAACAAGTTGTCAACCTGCTCCACTGAACATAGTGAGTGGAGGGAGGGAGGGAGGAGATGGAAAAAAGGTCAACCTGCTCCACTGAACATAGTGAGTGGGAGGGAGGAGGAGGAGGAGATGGAAATAAAGGTCAACCTGCTCCACTGAACATAGTGAGTGGGAGGGAGGGAGGGAGGAGATGGAAATAAAGGTCAACCTGCTCCACTGAACATAGTGGGAGGGAGGGAGGGAGGGAGGGAGGGAGATGGAAATAAAGGTCAACCTGCTCCACTGAACATAGTGAGTGGGAGAGGGAGGGAGGGAGATGGAAATAAAGGTCAACCTGCTCCACTGAACATAGTGAGTGGGAGGGAGGGAGGGAGGGAGATGGAAATAAAAGGTCAACCTGCTCCACTGAACATAGTGGGAGGGAGGGAGGGAGGAGGAGATGGAAATAAGGTCAACCTGCTCCACTGAACATAGTGAGGGAGGGAGGGAGGGAGGAGATGGAAATAAAAGGTCAACCTGCTCCACTGAACATAGTGAGTGGGGGGGAGGAGGAGATGGAAATAAAGGTCAACCTGCTCCACTGAACATAGTGGAGTGGGAGGGAGGGAGGGAGGGAGATGGAAATAAAGGTCAACCTGCTCCACTGAACATAGTGAGTGGGAGGGAGGGAGGGAGGGAGATGGAAATAAAGGGTCAACCTGCTCCACTGAACATAGTGAGTGGGAGTGGGAGGGAGGGAGGGAGGAGATGGAAATAAAGGTCAACCTGCTCCACTGAACATAGTGAGTGGAGGGGGAGGGAGGGAGGGAGATGGAAATAAAGGTCAACCTGCTCCACTGAACATAGTGAGTGGGAGGGAGGGAGGGAGATGGAAATAAAGGTCAACCTGCTCCACTGAACATAGTGAGTGGGAGGGAGGGAGGGAGGAGATGGAAATAAAGGTCAACCTGCTCCACTGAACATAGTGAGTGGGAGGGAGGGAGGGGAGGGAGGAGATGGAAATAGGTCAACCTGCTCCACTGAACATAGTGAGTGGGAGGAGGGAGGGAGGAGATGGAAATAAGGTCAACCTGCTCCACTGAACATAGTGAGGGGGGGAGGGGAGGGAGGAGGAATCAACCTGCTCCACTGAACATAGTGAGTGGGAGGGAGAGGAGGAGGAGATGGAAATAAAGGTCAACCTGAACTCCACTGAACATAGTGAGTGGGAGGGAGGGAGGGGGAGGGAGGAGGGAGGGAGGGAGGGAGGAGGGAGGGAGGAGATGGAAATAAAGGTCAACCTGCTCCACTGAACATAGTGAGTGGGAGGGAGGGAGGGAGGAGATGGAAAATAAAAGGTCAACCTGCTCCACTGAACATAGTGAGTGGGAGGAGGGAGGGAGGGAGATGGAAATAAAGGTCAACCTGGAGAGTGGAGGGAGATGGAAAAGGTACAACCTGCTCCACTGAACATAGTGAGTGGGAGGGAGGAGGGAGGGAGATGGAAATAGTTGGTCAACCTGCTCCACTGAACATAGTGAGTGGGAGGAGGGAGGAGATGGAGGGAGGAGGAGGGAAATAGATTAAAGGTCAACCTGCTCCACTGAACATAGTGAGTGGGAGGGAGGGAGGGAGGGAGATGGAAATAAGGTCAACCTGCTCCACTGAACATAGTGAGTGGGAGGGAGGGAGGGAGGAGGGAGATGGAAATAAAGGTCAACCTGCTCCACTGAACAGTAGGAGAAATGGGAGGGAGGGAGGGGAGGAGATGGAAATAAAGGTCAACCTGCTCCACTGAACATAGTGAGTGGGAGGGAGGGAGGGAGGGAGGAGATGGAAATAAAGGTCAACCTGCTCCACTGAACATAGTGAGTGGGAGGAGGGAGGGAGGGAGGAGGAGATGGAAATAAAGGCTCAACCTGCTCCACTGAACATAGTGAGTGGGAGGGAGGGAGGAGGAGGGAGATGGAAATAAAGGTCAACCTGCTCCACTGAACATAGTGAGTGGGAGGGAGGAGGGAGGAGATGGAAATAAAGGTCAACCTGCTCCACTGAACATAGTGAGTGAGGGAGGGAGGGAGGGGGAGGGAGATGGAAATAAAGGTCAACCTGCTCCACTGAACATAGTGAGGGAGGGGAGGGGAGGGAGGGGAGATGGAAATAAAGGTCAACCTGCTCCACTGAACATAGTGAGGGAGGGGAGGAGGGGGAGGAGGGAGATGGAAATAAAGGTCAACCTGCTCCACTGAACATAGTGAGGGGAGGGAGGGAGGGAGGGAGGGAGATGGAAATAAAGGTCAACCTGCTCCACTGAACATAGTGAGTGGGAGGGGAGGGAGGGAGGGAGGGAGGGAGATGGAAATAAAGGTCAACCTGCTCCACTGAACATAGTGAGTGGGAGGGGAGGGAGGAGGGAGATGGAAATAAAGGTCAACCTGCTCCACTGAACATAGTGAGTGGGAGGGAGGAGGGAGATGGAAATAAAGGTCAACCTGCTCCACTGAACATAGTGAGTGGGAGGGAGGGAGGGAGGAGGTCAACCTGGAGATGGAAATAAAGGTCAACCTGCTCCACTGAACATAGTGAGTGGGAGGGAGGGAGGAGATGGAGGTCAACCTGGAGATGGAAATAAAGGTCAACCTGCTCCACTGAACATAGTGAGTGAGGAGGGAGGGAGGAGGAGATGGAAATAAGGTCAACCTGCTCCACTGAACATAGTGAGTGGGAGGGAGAGGAGGAGGGAGGGAGATGGAAATAAAGGTCAACCTGCTCCACTGAACATAGTGAGTGGGAGGGAGGGAGGGAGGGAGGGAGGGATGGAAATAAAGGTCAACCTGCTCCACTGAACATAGTGAGTGGGAGGGAGGGAGGGAGGAGATGGAAATAAAGGTCAACCTGCTCCACTGAACATAGTGAGTGGGAGGGAGGGAGGAGGGAGGGAGATGGAAATAAAGGTCAACCTGCTCCACTGAACATAGTGAGTGGGAGGGAGGAGGGAGGGAGGGAGATGGAAATAAAGGTGAACCTGCTCCACTGAACATAGTGAGTGGGAGGGAGGAGGGAGGGAGGGAGGGAGATGGAAATAAAGGTCAACCTGCTCCACTGAACATAGTGAGTGGGAGGGAGGGAGGGAGGAGGGAGATGGAAATAAAGGTCAACCTGCTCCACTGAACATAGTGAGGGAGGGAGAGGGAGGAGGAGATGAGTGGGAGGGAGGGAGGGAGATGGAAATAAAGGTCAACCTGCTCCACTGAATATAGTGAGTGGGAGGGGAGGAGGAGGAGATGGAAATAAAGGTCAACCTGCTCCACTGAACATAGTGAGTGGAGGGAGGAGGAGGGAGGAGGAGATGGGAGGGAGGAGGGAAATGGAAAAAGGTCAACCTGCTCCACTGAACATAGTGAGTGGGAGGGAGGGAGGGAGGGAGGGAGATGGAAATAAAAGGTCAACCTGCTCCACTGAACATAGTGAGTGGGAGGGAGGGAGGAGGGAGGGAGATGGAAATAAAGGTCAACCTGCTCCACTGAACATAGTAGTGGGAGGAGGAGAGGGAGATGGAGGTCAACCTGCTCCACTGAACATAGTGAGTGGGAGGAGAGGAGATGGAAATAAAGGTCAACCTGCTCCACTGGAACATAGTGAGTGGGAGGAGGGAGGAGGAGATGGAAATAAAGGTCAACCTGCTCCACTGAACATAGTGAGTGGGAGGGAGGGAGGGAGGAGATGGAAATAAAGGTCAACCTGCTCCACTGAACATAGTGAGTGGGAGGGAGGGAGGAGGAGGGAGATGGAAATAAGGTCAACCTGCTCCACTGAACATAGTGAGTGGGAGGGAGGAGGAGGAGATGGAAATAAAGGTCAACCTGCTCCACTGAACATAGTGAGTGGGAGGGAGGGAGGGAGGGAGATGGAAATAAAGGTCAACCTGCTCCACTGAACATAGTGAGTGGGAGGGAGGGAGGAGGGAGATGGAAATAAAAGGTCAACCTGCTCCACTGAACATAGTGAGTGGGGAGGGAGGAGGGAGGGAGATGGAAATAAAGGTCAACCTGCTCCACTGAACATAGTGAGTAGGGGAGGGAGGGAGGGAGGAGGGAGATGGAAATAAAGGTCAACCTGCTCCACTGGAACATAGTGAGTGGGAGAAATAAGGGGAGGAGGGAGGGAGGGAGATGGAAATAAAGGTCAACCTGCTCCACTGAACATAGTGAGTGGGAGGAGGGAGGAGGGAGATGGAAATAGGTCAGCCTGTTCCACTGAACATAGTGGGAGTGGGAGGGAGGGAGGAGAGGAGATGGAAATAAAGGTCAACCTGCTCCACTGAACATAGTGATGGGAGGGAGGGAGGGAGGAGGAGATGGAAATAGGGGGTCAACCTGCTCCACTGAACATAGTGGGTGGGAGGGAGGGAGGGAGGGAGGATGGAAATAGTTAGATCAACCTGCTCCACTGAACATAGTGAGTGGGAGGAGGAGGGAGGGAGATGGAAATAAAGGTCAACCTGCTCCACTGAACATAGTGAGTGGGAGGGAGGGGAGGGAGGAGATGGAAATAAAGGTCAACCTGCTCCACTGAACATAGGAGTGGGAGGGAGGGAGGGAGGAGATGGAAATAAAGGTCAACCTGCTCCACTGAACATAGTGAGTGGAGGAGGGAGGGAGGGAGGGAGGGAGATGGAAATAAAGGTCAACCTGCTCCACTGAACATAGTGAGTGGGAGGGAGGGAGGGAGGAGATGGAAATAAAGGTCAACCTGCTCCACTGAACATAGTGAGGGTGGGAGGAGGGAGGAGGAGATGGAAATAAAGGTCAACCTGCTCCACTGAACATAGTGAGTGGGAAGGAGAGGAGAGGGAGGCTCCACTGGGAGGGAGGAGGAGGGGAGATGGAAATAAAGGTCAACCTGCTCCACTGAACATAGTGAGTGGGAGGGGAGGGAGGGAGGAGATGGAAATAAAGGTCAACCTGCTCCACTGAACATAGTGAGTGGGAGGGAGGGAGGGAGGGAGATGGAAATAAAGGTCAACCTGCTCCACTGAACATAGTGTCAGCCTGGAACAGGGTGGGAGGAGGGAGGGAGATGGAAATAAAGGTCAACCTGCTCCACTGAACATAGTGAGTGGGAGGGAGGGAGGAGGAGGGAGATGGAAATAAAGTCCAACCTGCTCCACTGAACATAGTGAGTGGGAGGGAGGGAGGAGGAGATGGAAATAAAGGTCAACCTGCTCCACTGAACATAGTGAGTGGGAGGGGAGGGAGGGAGGGAGGGAGTGGGAGGGAGGGAGGGAGATGGAAATAAAGGTCAACCCTGCTCCACTGAACATAGTGTGGGAGGGAGGGAGGGAGGGAGATGGAAATAAGGACAACCTGCTCCACTGAACATAGTGAGTGGGAGGGGAGGAGGGAGGGAGGAGGGAGATGGAAATAAAGGTCAACCTGCTCCACTGAACATAGTGAGGAGGGAGGGAGGGAGGAGGAGATGGAAATAAAGGTCAACCTGCTCCACTGAACATAGTGGGAGGGAGGGAGGGAGGGAGGAGATGGAGTCAACCTGCTCCACTGAGAGTGGGAGGGAGGGAGGAGGAAATGGAAATAAAGGTCAACCTGCTCCACTGAACATAGTGAGGTGGGAGGGAGGGAGGGAGGGAGATGGAAATAAGGTCAACCTGTTCCACTGAACATAGTGAGTGGGAGGGAGGAGGGAGGGAGATGGAAATAAAGGGATCAGCCTGCTCCACTGAACATAGTGAGTGGGAGGAGGGAGGGAGGAGATGGAAATAAAGGTCAACCTGCTCCACTGAACATAGTGAGTGGGAGGGAGGGAGGGAGGGAGATGGAAATAAAGGTCAACCTGCTCCACTGAACATAGGAGTGGGAGGGAGGGAGGGAGGGAGGGAGATGGAAATAAGGTCAACCTGCTCCACGAACATAGTGAGTGGGAGGGAGGGGAGGAGGGAGGAGGAGATGGAAATAAAGGTCAACCTGCTCCACTGAACATAGTGAGTGGGAGGGAGGGAGGAGGGAGATGGAAATAAAGGTCAACCTGCTCCACTGAACATAGTGAGGGAGGGAGGGAGGGAGGGAGATGGAAATAAAGGTCAACCTGCTCCACTGAACATAGTGAGTGGGAGGGAGGGAGGGAGGGAGGGAGATGGAAATAAAAGGTCAACCTGCTCCACTGAACATAGTGAGTGGGAGGGAGGAGGGAGGGAGGGAGATGGAAATAAGTTGTCAACCTGCTCACTGAACATAGTGGGGGAGGGAGGGAGGGAGTGGAGGAGGGAGATGGGAACAGTTGTCAACCTGCTCCACTGAACATAGTGAGGAGGGAGGAGGGAGGGAGGGAGATGGAAAGGGATGGGGGAGAGAGGGATGGGGAGAGGGATGGGAGAGAGGGATGGGAGAGAGGGATGGGAGAGAGGGATGGGAGAGAGGGATGGGAGAGAGGGGGGAGAGAGGGATGGGAGAGAGGGATGGGAGAGAGGGATGGGAGAGAGGGATGTGGGAGAGAGGGATGGGAGAGAGGGATGGGGAGAGAGGGATGGGAGAGAGGGAGTGGAGAGAGGGATGGAGAGAGGGATGGGGAGAGAGGGATGGGGGAGAGAGGGATGGGGGAGAGAGGAAGGGGAGAGAGGGATGGGAGAGAGGGAGGTGGGAGAGGGATGGGAGAGAGTGGAGGGAGGGAGGGAGATGGGAGTAGAGGTCAACCTGCTCCACTGAGCGTAGTGGGAGGGAGGGAGGGGGGAGGGAGGAGGGAGGGAGGGAGGGGAGGGAGGGAGGTGGGAGATGGGGGTAGAGGTCAGCCTGCTCCACTGAGCGTAGAGTGGGAGGGAGGGGAGGGAGGGAGGAGGGAGGAGGGAGGGGAGATGGAAATAAAGGTCAACCTGCTCCACTGAGCGTAGTGAGTGGAGGGATGGGAGGGAGGGATGGGGAGAGAGGGATGGGGGAGAGGGATGTGGGAGAGAGGATGGGGAGAGGATGGGGGGAGAGGGATGGGAGGTAGAGGGATGGGAGGAGAGGGATGGGAGAGAGGGATGGGAGAGAGGGGGAGAGAGGGATGGGGAGAGAGGGATGGGGGAGAGAGGGATGGGGAGAGAGGGATGGGGGAGAGAGGGATGGGGGAGAGAGGGATGGGAGAGAGGGATGGGAGAGAGGACGGGAGAGAGGGATGGGAGAGAGGGATGGGTGGAGAGGGGGTGGGGAGAGAGGGATGGGGGGAGAGGGATGGGAGAGAGGGGATGGGAGAGAGGAGGGAGAGGGATGGGAGAGAGGGATGGGGGAGAGAGGGGATGGGAGAGAGGGATGCTGGGGGAGAGGGAGGGATGAGAGGGATGGGGGGAGAGAGGGATGGGGAGAGGGAGGGGGATGGGGGAGAGAGGGATGAGAGGATGGGGAGAGAGAGGGATGGGAGAGAGTGGATGGGAGAGAGAGGGAGGGAGAGATGGGATGGGAGAGAGGGATGGGGAGAGATGGATGGGAGAGAGGGATGGGAGGAGAGGGATGGGAGAGAGGGAATGGGAGGAGAGGGATGGGAGAGAGGGGAGAGAGGGATGGAGAGAGGGATGGGGAGAGGGATGGGGGAGAGAGGGATGGGAGAGAGGGGGGAGAGAGGGATGGGAGAGAGAGGGATGGGAGAGAGTGGATGGGAGAGAGGATGGGATGGGAGGGATGGGGAGAGAGGGATGGGGGAGAGGATGGGGATGGGAGGATGGGGGAGAGAGGGATGGGGAGGGATGGGGAGAGAGGGATGGAGAGCAGGGGGGAGAGAGGGATAGGGAGGAGGGACGGATGGGGAGAGAGGGATGGGGAGAGGAGGATGGGAGGATGGGGGAGAGAGGGATGGGGGGAGAGGGATGGGAGAGAGGGATGGGAGAGAGGGATGGGGGAGAGAGGGATGGGGGGATGGGGATGGGAGAGGGATGGGGGTAGAGAGGGATGGGGGAGAGGGATGGGAGAGATGGGGGAGAGAGGATGGGGGAGAGAGAGAGGGATGGGAGGATGGGTGGGATGGGAGAGGGATGGGGGAGAGAGGGATGGGAGAGAGGGATGGGAGAGAGGGATGGGGAGAGAGTGGATGGGAGGATGGGGGAGAGAGAGGGATGAGGATGGGGGAGAGAGGGATGGGGGAGAGAGGGATGGGAGGATGGGGGATGAGAGGGATGGGGGAGAGAGGGATGGGAGGATGGGGAGAGAGAGGGATGGGAGAGAGGGATGGGATGGGAGGGATGGGGAGAGGAGGGATGGGGGAGAGAGAGGGATGGGGGAGAGAGGGATGGAGGATGGGGGAGAGAGGGATGAGAGGGATGATGGGGATGGGGGAGAGGGATGGGAGAGAGGGATGGGAGAGAGGGATGGGAGAGAGGGATGCGGGAGAGAGGGATGGGAGAGAGGGATGGGAGGATGGGGGAGAGAGGGATGGGGGAGAGAGGGATGGGAGGATGGGGGAGAGAGGGGATGGGAGAGAGGGATGGGGATGAGGATGAGAGAGGGATGGGAGGATGGGGGGAGAGAGGGATGGGGGAGAGAGGGATGGGAGGATGTTTGGGGGAGAGGAGGATGGGAGAGAGGGATGGGGTGAGAGGGATGGGGAGGATGGGGGAGAGGAGGGATGGGGGAGAGAGGGATGGGAGGATGGGGGAGAGAGGGATGGGGGGAGAGAGGGATGGGAGGATGGGGAGAGAGGATGGGGGAGAGAGGGATGGGGGGAGAGAGGGATGGGAGGGGATGGGGGAGAGAGGGATGGGGGAGAGAGGGATGGGAGGATGGGGGGAGAGAGGGATGGGGGAGAGAGAGGATGGGAGGATGGGGGAGAGAGGGATGGGGGAGAGAGGGATGGGGAGGATGGGGGAGGAGAGGGATGGGGGAGAGAGGGATGGGGGAGAGAGGGATGGGAGGATGGGGGAGAGAGAGGGATGGGGGAGAGAGGGATGGAGAGGATGGGGGAGAGAGGGATGGGGGAGAGAGGGATGGGAGGATGGGGGGAGAGAGGGATGGGGGAGAGAGGGGATGGGGGAGATGAGATGGGTAGGATGGGATGGGAGAGAGGGATGGGGGAGAGAGGGATGGGAGTGATGGGGGAGAGAGGGACGGGGAGAGAGGGATGGGAGAGATGGGATGGGAGAGAGGGATGAGAGAGGGATGAGAGTGGGATGGGAGAGAGGGATGGGAGGATGGGGAGGAGAGGGATGGGGAGAGAGGGATGGGAGGATGGGGGTGAGAGGGATGGGGGAGAGAGGATGGAGGATTGGGAGAGGGATGAGGACAGAGAGAGGATGGAGAGAGGGATGGAGGATGGGGGAGAGAGGGATGGGGGAGAGAGGGATGGGAGGATGGGGGGAGAGAGGGATGGGAGAGAGGATGTAGGGAGAGAGGGATGGGAGGATGGAAGGGAGAGAGGGATGGGGAGAGAGGGATGGAGAGAGGGATGGAGAGAGGGATGGGAGGATGGGGAGGAGGATGGGGGGAGAGAGGGACGGGAGGATGGGGGAGAGAGGGATGGGGGGAGAGAGGGATGGGAGGATGGGGGAGAGAGGGATGGGGGAGAGAGGGATGGGAGGATGGGGAGAGAGGATGGGGGAGAGAGGGATGGAGGATGGGAGAGAGGGATGGGGGAGAGAGGGATGGGAGGATGGGGGAGAGAGGGATGGGGATGAGAGGGATGGGGAGAGAGGACGATGACGGGGGAGAGGGGATGGAAGAGAGAGGATGAGGATGGGGGAGAGAGGGATGGGAGAGAGGGATGGGAGGATGGGGGAGAGAGGGATGGGGGAGAGAGTGGATGGGAGGATGGGGGAGAGAGGGATGGGAGAGAGGGATGGAGAGGAGGGATGGGGAGAGAGGGATGGGAGGATGGGGGAGAGAGGGGATGGGGAGAGAGGGATGGGAGGATGGGGGAGAGAGGGATGGGAGAGAGGGATGGGAGAGAGGGATGGGAGAGAGGGAGGGAGAGAGGGATGGGAGAGAGGGATGGGAGAGAGGATGGGAGGATGGGGGGAGAGAGGGATGGGGGGAGAGAGGGATGGGAGGATGGGTGGGAGAGGAGGGATGGGGAGAGAGGGATGGGAGGATGGTGAGAGAGGATGTGGGAGAGAGGGATGGGAGGATGGGGAGAGAGGGGGATGGGGGAGAGAGGGATGGGAGGATGGGGAAGGATGGGGAGAGAGGATGGGGAGAGAGGGATGGGAGGATGGGGGAGAGAGGGATGGGGGAGTAGAGGGATGGGAGAAGGGGGAGAGAGGTATGGGAGAGAGGGATGGGAGAGGAGCTGGGGAGAGAGGGATGGGGGTAGAGAGGGGATGGGAGAGATGGGGATGGGAGGGATGGGGGAGAGGAGGGATGGGGGGAGAGAGTGGATGGGAGAGGATGGGGGGAGAGAGGGATGGGGGAGAGAGGGATGGGAGTGGGGATGGGGGAGAGGAGGGATGGGGGAGAGAGGGTGTGGGAGGCATGGGGGAGAGAGGGATGGGGGAGAGAGGGATGGGGAGAGAGGGATGGGAGGATGGGGGAGAGAGGGATGGGGGAGAGAGGGATGGGAGGATGGGGGAGAGAGGGATGGGAGAGAGTGGATGGGAGAGAGGGATGGGAGAGAGGGATGGGAGAGAGGGATGGGAGAGGGATGGGAGAGAGGGATGGGAGGATGGGGGAGAGAGGGAGTGGGGAGAGAGGGATGAGGAGGGATGGGGAGAGAGGGATGGGAGAGAGGGATGGGGAGAGGGAGGATGGGAGAGAGGGATGGGAGGATGGGGGAGAGAGGGATGGGAGAGAGAGAGGATGGGGAGAGAGGGAGGGAGAGAGGGATGGGGGAGAGAGGATGGAGGATGGGGGAGAGAGGGATGGGAGAGAGAGGATGGGGAGGGATGGGGAGAGAGGGATGGGAGAGAGGGATGGGAGGATGGGGGAGAGAGGGATGGGGGAGAGAGGGATGGGAGGATGGGGGAGAGAGAGGGATGGGGGAGAGAGGGATGGGAGGAATGGGGGAGAGCGGGATGGGGGGGGAGAGAGGAGTGGAGGATGGGGGAGAGAGGGATGAGAGGAGGGATGGGAGTAAGATGGGGGAGAGAGGGATGGGGGAGAGAGGGATGGGAGAGAGAGGGATGGGGAGGATGGGGGAGGATGAGAGAGAGAGAGGGATGGAGTGGATGGGGAGAGAGGGATGAGAGAGAGGATGGAGGGATAGGGGGAGAGAGGGATGGGAGGAGAGAGGGATGGGAGAGATGGGGGAGAGGGATGAGAGAGAGGGATGGGGGAGAGAGAGATGGGAGTGATGGGGAGAGAGGGATGGGAGAGAGAGGATGGGGAGGATGGAGAGAGGATGGAGGAGAGAGGGATGGAAGAAGAGAAGTGGGGGAGAGAGAGGGATGGGGTAGAGAGAGGACGGGGAGAGGAGGGATGGGAGGATGGGGGAAGAGGGATGGGGAGAGAGGGATGGGAGGAGAGATAGAGATTTAGAGACGTTATTTATCTTACACATATTACACATTTTATCACATATTATTTACCACACATCATATTTACACATTTAATTATTATTATCTATTATTGGGTACGCCCATATTACTTTATCTTTTTGGCATTTATATTTACATAGGAGGGAGAGACAGAGAGAGAGACAGAGACAGATAGAGACAGAGAGGCAGAGAGAGCGATAGGAGAGGGATGGGAGGATGGAAGAAGGAAATAGGGAGGGAGAGACAGAGACAGAGACAGAGACAGATTACAGAGACAGAGACAGAGAGGCAGAGAAAGAGAGCGACAGGGAGAGAGGGATGGGAGGATGGAAGAAGGAAATAGGGAGGGAGAGACAGAGACAGAGACAGATTACAGAGACAGAGACAGAGAGGCAGAGAAAGAGAGCGACAGGGAGAGAGGGATGGGAGGATG
>NW_027038739.1:0-37032 GCF_034236695.1 Oncorhynchus nerka
TGGTAGAGAGGCTAGTTTAGTACTACCTGGTCTTAGAGGCTAGTTTAGTACTACCTGGCTGGTTCTTAGAGAGGCTAGTTTAGTACTACCTGGTCTTAGAGGGCTGGTCTTTTAGTACTACCTGGCTGGTCTTAGAGAGCTAGTTTAGTACTACCTGGTCTTAAGGCTGGGTCTTAGAGGCTAGTTTAGTACTTCCTGGTCTTAGAGAGGCTAGTTTAGTACTACCTTAAGGCTGGTCTTAGAGAGGCTAGTTTAGTACTACCTGGTCTTAGAGAGACTAGTTTAGTACTACCTGGTCTTAGAGAGGCTAGTTTAGTACTACCTGGTCTTAGAGAGGCTAGTTTTAGTACTACCTGGTCTTAGAGACTAGTTTAGTACTACCTTAAGGCTGGTTTTATGATCCTGGTCTTAAACTTTTCCACCAACATCTTGTACAGACAGCAACAATAATGGCGTCTTTTTCTACCTGGTCTTAGGCACTAACAGAAGCTAACTCCGCCTTGACTCCTGGCCAAAGTCTATGGGGAACCACATTGCCCCCAAAGGAATGGCTGAAGGCAACAGCGGTATTAATGTCAGGGTTTATGACTACAAGCTGGTGGGCTCTATAGGCTAGTGTGTAAAACATTGCTCCAAGACACCCCTTGTGTTGGTGAAGCGTCACGGTATCTTCAGAGCATTTACACCAGAGGTTTTCTTACTGTTTTGATTAGTCAGCGTTTTACAGAACAGACTGACCCCGGGTAAGCGAACCAGCTTCAGGGGAAAGATGGACTATAGTATCTTTGTATCTACTGTATGCAGTATGGGTCAATTATTGTACATATATAATCTGTTTATTGTTGTCAGCACTAGTTCACCAGGGCCCGGTTTCCCGACAGCGATGGAAACTTAGACTACTGGGTGTTGTTGTTTCTTTAACGATGCCTCTTTCCTACAACGGCCGAAGATGTAACGTGTGTTTTCCCCAGAACACCACACTGAGAGAAGGTTCACTAAGGTTGTTGAGGCGTAGTGTTGATACTGATAGGATGGAAACAAAGGGAGCTCTCAGATCAGTTTTCTCCATTCAAATCTGACCTTTAACATGAGAATTATTTCACCAAACTGACAATGGATCAGCTTTCTCCATTCAAATTTTACCTTAATGGTCAAATCCACTCAAACTATCTCTAGTGCTGTTTTGCATCAGTTCACGGTTGATTCAGTCCAAACATGTTTTGCATGTCAGTTATACAGATATTGGACTTTCAAGAAGCAAAGTGTCACAGGTCACGTCATCATGATGATGATGCAACATTTAGAATTCATTGACAACACTAACGACCAATCCGCTCCTAGAGATATTATTGAGGCGGCTTATTCTAATGCGTATCCAATTAAAATGCTCTAAATCCCAGATCTGGCACATCATCGCACGTTAGGGCTACACATCATGAGATATATTGAGACTAATTACAGACAGTAGCCTACAAGTAACAAAATAGAACTCAATGGAATGAACATGAAATGTATTTCCATATGATTGAATTATATACAGTAGGCCTATGTAGCATATACTGTAGGCTATTCATTTTTTTAATGCAGTTGTAACAGTATAACTTTAGACCGTCCCCTCGCCCATACCCGAACCAGGGACCCTCTGCACACAGACAACAGTCACCCTCAAAGCATCGTTACCCATCGCTCCACAAAAGCCACGGCCCTTGCAGAGCAAGGGAAACCACTACTTCAAGGTCTCAGAGCAAGTGACACCGATTGAAACGCTATTTAGCGCGCACCACCGCTAACTAAGCTAGCCGTTTCACATCCGTTACACATGATAACGCTATTTAGCGCGCACCACTGCTAACTAAGCTAGCCGTTTCACATCCGCTACATGATGACGCTATTGGCGAGCGAGCACCACCGCTAACTGCTAGCCGTTTCACATCCGTTACATGATGACGCTATTGAGCGCTATTGAGCGCACCACTGCTAACTAAGCTAGCCGTTTCACATCCGTTACACATGTTGACGCTATTGAGCGCACCACTGCTAACTAAGCTAGCCGTTTCACATCCGTTACACATGATGACGCTTATTGAACGCGCACCACCGCTAACTAAGCTAGCTGTTTTCACATCCGTTACACATGTTGACGCTTATTTAGCGCGCACCACCGCTAACTAAGCTAGCCGTTTCACATCCGTTACACATGATGACGCTATTTAGCGCACCACCGCTTAACTAAGCTTAGCCGTTTCACATCCGTTACACATGACGCTATTTAGCGCGCACCACCGCTAACTAAGCTAGCCGTTTCACATCCGTTACACATGATGACGCTATTGAGCGCGCACCACCGCTAACTAAGGTAGCCGTTTCACATCCGTTACACATGGCACTATTTAGCGTTACACAGTCATCTCGGTTTTCATTTGAAGCTTCTTTTTATCCTTCGATATGTTTGTAACATTTACAAAGACATTGTCAACTTTGTTCTGATGTTACCAAAGGTCACAGAGAGACAGATAAACATCTTGATTCTATGTTTAGCGGAGAACTTGTGTGTATAAAGTGACGCTGGAGGGCAAAAAAAGCATCTTACGACGCTCTCCGTTGTTCTAGAGTGGTCTGAGGAAGAGGTTGGACTACGAGTGTTTTCAAGAGCAACTTTAGTAACGATGGTTTTGGGAAACAGCTCGTAGACTTAACGATGCTCCTACTTTTTGGGAAACCGGGCCCTGGTCATATTCCTTGCTGAATAAAAGTGCCTCTGATTTGTGGTTCTGAAGGAACCTGGTCGGTCATAAAGCTGGTTCTATTTGTGGTTCTAAAGGAACCTGGTCGGTCATAAAGCTGGTTCTGAAGGAACCTGGTCGGTCATAAAGCTGGTTCTGAAGGGACCTGGTTGGTCATAAAGCTGGTTGTGATTCTGAAGGAACCTGGTCGGTCATAAAGCTGGTTGTGGTTCTGAAGGGACCTGGTTGGTCATAAAGCTGGTTGGGGTTCTGAAGGGACCTGGTCGGTCATAAAGCTGGTTGTGGTTCTGAAGGGACCTGGTCGGTCATAAAGCTGACTGTGGTTCTGAAGGAACCTGGTTGGTCATAAAGCTGGTTGTGATTCTGAAGGAACCTGGTCGGTCATAAAGCTGGTTCTGGTTCTGAAGGGACCTGGTCATAAAGCTGGTGGTTCTGAAGGGACCTGGTCGGTCATAAAGCTGGTTGGGGTTCTGAAGGGACCTGGTCGGTCATAAAGCTGGTTCTATTTGTGGTTCTGAAGGAACCTGGTCGGTCATAAAGCTGGTTCTATTTGTGGTTCTAAAGGAACCTGGTCGGTCATAAAGCTGGTTCTGAAGGAACCTGGTCGGTCATAAAGCTGGTTCTATTTGTGGTTCTGAAGGGACCTGGTTGGTCATAAAGCTGGTTGTGGTTCTGTAGGGACCTGGTCGGTCATAAAGCTGGTTGTGGTTCTGTAGGGACCTGGTTGGTCATAAAGCTGACTGTGGTTCTGTAGGGACCTGGTTGGTCATAAAGCTGGTTGTGGTTCTGAAGGGACCTGGTTGGTCATAAAGCTGGTTGTGGTTCTGTAGGGACCTGGTTGGTCATAAAGCTGGTTGTGGTTCTGAAGGGACCTGGTCGGTCATAAAGCTGGTTGTGGTTCTGAAGGGACCTGGTTGGTCATAAAGCTGGTTGTGGTTCTGAAGGGACCTGGTCGGTCATAAAGCTGGTTGTGGTTCTGAAGGGACCTGGTTGGTCATAAAGCTGGTTCTATTTGTGGTTCTGAAGGAACCTGGTCGGTCATAAAGCTGGTTCTGAAGGAACCTGGTCGGTCATAAAGCTGGTTGTGGTTCTGTAGGGACCTGGTCGGTCATAAAGCTGGTTGTGGTTCTGTAGGGACCTGGTCGGTCATAAACATTTGGGAGGGACCGTACTGATTCAGTGAACCTCCCTCTCATTCCTTAACAGACTCAGCCTGTATTAAGTGGATCATTCATATTCACACAGAACCAAAACCCGTGCAGATTATCCAGGACAAAACCCGTGCAGATTATCCTAAATTAGGAGATCAAACCCGTCCAGGACCGTGCAGATTATCTAAATTAGGAGATCAAAACCGTCCAGGACCGTGCAGATTATCCTAAATTAGAGATCAAAACCCGTCCAGGACCGTGCAGATTATCCTAAATTAGGAGATAAATCTGCAAGTATATATTTTCTTTATTTCAACTCTTTGACGCCTCTCATTATCAGAGAAGCCTTTCAACTAGTCCTCTATAGAAACTATAGATCTTGATATTTAACTAGTCCTCTATAGAAACTATAGATCTTGATATTTAACTAGTCCTCTATAGAAACTATAGATCTTGATATTTAACTAGTCCTCTATAGAAACTATAGATCTTGATATTTAACTAGTCCTCTATAGAAACTATAGATCTTGATATTTAACTAGTCCTCTATAGAAACTATAGATCTTGATATTTAACTAGTCCTCTATAGAAACTATAGATCTTGATATTTAACTAGTCCTCTGTAGAAACTATAGATCTTGATATTTAACTAGTCCTCTATAGAAACTATAGATCTTGATATTTAACTAGTCCTCTATAGATCTTGATATTTAACTAGTCCTCTATAGATCTTGATATTTAACTAGTCCTCTATAGATCTTGATATTTAACTAGTCCTCTATAGATCTTGATATTTAACTAGTCCTCTATAGATCTTGATATTTAACTAGTCCTCTATAGATCTTGGTATTTAACTAGTCCTCTATAGATCTTGATATTTAACTAGTCCTCTATAGATCTTGGTATTTAACTAGTCCTCTGTAGAAACTATAGATCTTTAATCACCTGTAGGAATAAAAGATCAATTATACCAAGTTCTTAAAATAATTCATTTGTTGGAACTGATTATGGTTAGACAATTGATTCACTGATTATGCTTGGACAATTGATTCACTGATTATGGTTCACTGATTATGCTTGGACAATTGATTCACTGATTATGGTTAGACAATTGATTCACTGATTATGGTTGAACAATTGATTCACTGATTATGGTTGGACAATTGATTCACTGATTATGGTTAGACAATTGATTCACTGATTATGGTTAGACAATTGATTCACTGATTATGGTTAGACAATTGATTCACTGACTATGGTTAGACAATTGATTCACTGATTATGGTTAGTCAATTGATTCACTGACTATGGTTAGACAATTGATTCACTGATTATGGTTAGACAATTGATTCACTGATTATGGTTAGACAATTGATTCACTGATTATGGTTAGACAATTGATTCACTGATTATGGTTAGACAATTGATTCACTGATTATGGTTAGACAATTGATTTACTGATTATGCTTGGACAATTGATTTACTGATTATGGTTAGACAATTGATTCACTGATTATGGTTAGACAATTGATTCACTGATTATGGTTAGACAATTGATTCACTGATTATGGTTAGACAATTGATTCACTGATTATGGTTAGACAATTGATTCACTGATTATGGTTAGACAATTGATTCACTGATTATGGTTAGTCAATTGATTCACTGACTATGGTTAGACAATTGATTCACTGATTCTGGTTAGACAATTGATTCACTGATTATGGTTAGACAATTGATTCACTGATTATGGTTCACTGATTATGGTTAGACAATTGATTCACTGATTATGGTTAGACAATTGATTCACTGATTATGGTTAGACAATTGATTCACTGATTATGGTTAGACAATTGATTCACTGATTATGGTTCACTGATTATGGTTAGACAATTGATTCACTGATTATGGTTCACTGATTATGGTTAGACAATTGATTCACTGATTATGGTTAGTCAATTGATTCACTGACTATGGTTAGATAATTGATTCACTGACTATGGTTAGTCAATTGATTCACTGATTATGGTTATGCCATTGTTGTCCGACATCAAAGACTTGTGATAATGTCAACATACACTCCATTTAATTGGGCCTTATTGGCCTGGGAAACATGCTGGATGTTTTATATTGCCGAAGCCACTGAAATAAACAAACTAAAACGTGGGAAGAAACAACTAAACATGAACACATTAACAGTGATAATTACACTCATAAAGATTAAGATGTTTCAAATGTCATGATATCGGCTGTGTTTTGGCAATATGGAAATAGTCGTAGTAGGAATAGTGGTGGAAGGTAAATAAACAGAGAAATATTGGTGGTATTTACAATGTTTGTGCTCCACTAGTTGCCCTGTTTTCAAATCTTGCTGCTGTGACGCACATTGTGGTATTTCACCTAACATATATTGGAGTTTATCAATGTTAGCCTTGTTTAAAAATGTTTTTAAGATTAAATTTAAGATCTGTGGGAAATGTGTCTCTCTAATATGGTCGTACCTTTGGCAGGAGGTTAGGACGTGCAGCTCAGTTTCCAGCTCATTTTGTGTGGCAGCCTTTCTTTTCTCAAGAGCCAGGTCCGCCGATGTTGGCCTCTCTCAATAGCAAGGCTATGCTAATTTAATCTGTACAGGTTCAGGTTCATCTCTCTGTAGGTGAGGGCTTTGTGGTGGAATGCGTGGACATCTCTTCCATTTCGGTGGTTATTGAATTTAACAGCTCTTTTCTGGCGTTTGGATAATTAGTGGGGATAGTCCTAATTCTGCTCTGCATTGTTTGGGGTTTTGCGTTGTACATGAAGGATATTTTGGCAGAATTCTGCATGCAGAGTCTCAATTGGGTGTTTGTCCCATTTGAGTGAATTCTTGGTTGGTGAGCGGACTCCAGACCTCACAACCATAGAGGGGAATGGATTCTAGAACTGATTCGAAATAGAAAGCACTTCTTGCATTTTGTCTCAGATCAGCTTTGTGGAAGTTACCTGTGGTATTGATCCCGAGGTAGGTATAATTATTAATGTGCTCTAGGGCAACAGTGTCTAGATGGAATTTGTATTTGTGGTCCTGGCAACTGGACCTTTTTTTGGAACACCATTATTTTGGTCTTACTGAGATTTTACTGTCAGGGCCCAGGTCTGTCAGGGCCCAGGTCTGCCAGGGCCCTGGTCTGTGCAGAAGATCTAGGTGCTGCTGTAGGCCTTCTTCGGTTGGGGACACAAGTACCAGATCATATGCGAACGGTAGGCATTTGATTTCAGGGTGAGGCTGGGTGCTGTAGATTGTTGTAGTGCCTTTGCCAATTAATTTGTGTGTCTGTGTGCACACATATACAAACACACAGTGCATTCGGAAAGTATTCAGACCCCTTGACGTTTTCCACATTTTGTGATGTTACAGCCTGGTTGAGGAAACCATCAACACCACAGGCCTTTTTGGGTTGGAGGGGTTGTAAATTTTGGCCTGTAGTTCATTCAATGTAATTGGAGAATCCAGTGGGTTCTGGTAGTCTTTAATAGTTGATTCTAAGATTTGTATTTGATCATGTATATGTTTTTGCTGTTTGTTCTTTGTTAGAGAGCCAAAAAGACTGGAGACATGGTTTACCACACATCTCCATGTTGGATAGATAACTCTTTGTGTTGTTTTTTTTGTGGTTTCTTCCTCAATTACATTGAGCTGATTTCTGACGTGCTGTTCCTTCTTTTTCCGTAGTGTATTTCTGTATTGTTTTAGTGATTCACCATAGAGAAGGTTTTCTGGGTCTCTATGTTTTGGTTGGACAGGTTTCTCTATTTCTTTCTTAGATTTTACCATTCTTCATCAAACCATTTCTCATTGTTGTTAATTTTCTTAGGTTTTCTGCTATGATATGTTAGCAATGTTAGGTCAAACATTTTGTTCAGGCTTCCTACTGCTAAGTTTACACCTTCACTACTGCAGGGAAACATTTAGTTCAGGCTTCCTACTGCTAAGTTTACACCTTCACTACTGCAGGGAAACATTTAGTTCAGGCTTCCTACTGCTAAGTTTACACCTTCACTACTGCAGGGAAACATTTAGTTCAGGCTTCCTACTGCTAAGTTTACACCTTCACTACTGCAGGGAAACATTTTGTTCAGGCTTCCTACCGCTAAGTTTACACCTTCACTACTGCAGGGAAACATTTAGTTCAGGCTTCCTACTGCTAAGTTTACACCTTCACTACTGCAGGGAAACATTTAGTTCAGGCTTCCTACTGCTAAGTTTACACCTTCACTACTGCAGGGAAACATTTAGTGTTCAGGCTTCCTACTGCAGGGAAACATTTAGTTCAGGCTTCCTAGTTTACACCTTCACTACTGCAGGGAAACATTTTGTTCAGGCTTCCTACTGCTAAGTTTACACCTTCACTACTGCAGGGAAACATTTAGTTCAGGCTTCCTACTGCTAAGTTTACACCTTCACTACTGCAGGGAAACATTTAGTTCAGGCTTCCTACTGCTAAGTTTACACCTTCACTACTGCAGGGAAACATTTAGTTCAGGCTTCCTACTGCTAAGTTTACACCTTCACTACTGCAGGGAAACATTTAGTTCAGGCTTCCTACTGCTAAGTTTACACCTTCACTACTGCAGGGAAACATTTTGTTCAAGCTTCCTACTGCTAAGTTTACACCTTCACTACTGCAGGGAAACATTTTGTCCAGGAAATTGTCTAGGAGGGATTGGATTTGTTGTTGTCCAATTGTTTTTCCCTCTAAGTTTTTGAATAGCATGTCTTTTTTTTCCAGCTTCAATAACCCATGGTTGAGTTCTGCTCTGTTTACAAGTAGACTGGGATGTTGCTGTGATCTGATATGGGTGTCAGTGGGCTGAATGTGAACGCTCGGAGAGACTCTGGGTTGAGGTCAGTGATAAAGTAGTCTACAGTACAACTGCCAAGACATGAGCTGTAGGTGTACCTACCGTGGGAGTCACCTCGAAGCCTACCGTTGACTATGGACTGACCCAGTGTCCGACAGAGCTGGCGCAGCGGTCTAAGGCACTGCATCTCAGTGCAAGTAACATCATCACAGTCCCTGGTTCAAATCCAGGCTGTGTTCCATAGGGCGGTGCACAATTGGCCCAGCGTCATCTGGGTTTGGCAGGGGGTAGGCCATCATTGTAAATAAGAATTTGTTCGTAACAGACTTGCCTGGTTAAATATATAAAAGTAGTAGTGACCTGTTTTTGTTGGTTGTTGTGTGTAGGGGGGATATTTGGGAGGGAATGCTGTCACCTCCAGGTAGATGTTTGTCCCCCTGTGTGCTGAGGGTGTCAGGTTCTTGTCCGGTTCTGGCATTTAGGTCGCCACAGACTAGTACATGTCCATGAGCCTGGAAATGATTGATTTCCCCCTCCAGGATGGAGAAGCTGTCTTCATTAAAGTTTGGGGATCCTAGTGGTGGGATATAGGTAGCACACATGAGGATATTTTTCTCTGTTGAGATAATTAACTTGTTTATTTCTAACCAAATGTAAAATGCTCCTGTTTTGATTAATTGAATAGTGGGTTGTGTCTGTTTTATAGTCTCTTCCTTGTTTCACATCTGA
This sequence comes from Oncorhynchus nerka, assembly GCF_034236695.1. NCBI lineage: Eukaryota > Metazoa > Chordata > Actinopteri > Salmoniformes > Salmonidae > Oncorhynchus > Oncorhynchus nerka. The sequence goes on from NW_027038739.1 coordinate 9,467, forward strand.
TAGTTTGGTGGATGGGACTACCAGCTCTATGTAACCTAGAGGACAACCAGTGGGTCCGTCTCCTCTATACCACCCACCTGGTAGTTCTCTGTAACCTAGAGGTCAACCAGTGGGCCCATCTCCTCTATACCACCCACCTGGTAGTTCTCTGTAACCTAGAGGTCAACCAGTGGGTCCATCTCCTCTATACCACCCACCTGGTAGTTCTCTGTAACCTAGAGGACAACCAGTGGGTCCATCTCCTCTATACCACCCACCTGGTAGTGTGGTGGATGGGACTACCAGCTCTCTATAACCAGTGGGTCCGTCTCCTCTATACCACCCATCTGGTAGTGTGGTGGATGGGACTACCAGCTCTCTATAACCTAGAGGGCAACCAGTGGGTCCGTCTCCTCTATACCACCCACCTAGTAGTGTGGTGGATGGGACTACCAGCTCTCTATAACCTAGAGGACAACCAGTGGGTCCATCTCCTCTATACCACCCACCTGGTAGTGTGGTGGATGGGACTACCAGCTCTCTATAACCAGTGGGTCTGTCTCCTCTATACCACCCACCTGGTAGTGTGGTGGATGGGACTACCAGCTCTCTATAACCAGTGGGTCTGTCTCCTCTATACCACCCACCTAGTAGTGTGGTGGATGGGACTACCAGCTCTCTATAACCTAGAGGGCAACCAGTGGGTCCGTCTCCTCTATACCATGTTTCTTATAGAATAACAATGTCTGTATTTCTGATTTATTTTGTGAAGTCCAGGTTCCTGCTCTTTAGGCCAAAGGCAGGTGACCTCTCTCTCTCACCCCTCTCACCCCTCTCTCCCGGTCCCCCCAACAGCGTATCAAGGAGGGCAGTGTGGTGGACAATGTGAAGGTGATCTCTGTTGGAGACCACATAGAGTGCATCAACGGGAAGAACATTGTGGGAACACGTCACTACGAGGTGGCTCGCATGCTGAAGGAGCTGCCTAAGGAGCAGAAGTTCACCCTCAAACTGGTGGAGTCCATGAAGGCCTTCGGTGAGTGGACAGGGGATGTTCAGTAACATTTCTAGAGATGTAAGCTACATTGGCGGCAAGTAGCCTAGTGGTTAGAGCGTTGGACTAGTAACCGAAAGGTCGCTAGATCGAATCCCTGACCTGACAAGGTAAAAATCTGTTGTTCTGCCCCTGAATAAGGCAGTTTAACCCACTGTTCCCTGATTGGCTGTCATGGTAAATAAGAATGTGTTCTTAACTGACTTTCCTAGTTAAACAAAGATAAAATACAAATGATGAACTGTAGTAGTTGGTCGTTGGTGAGGGCATGGACCTCAGGTAGAAGGGTCTTCAACTTTGTCGGGTGTGCAGGCTTTTATTCTAGCCCAACAAGATGTTTAGATAAGTTGATCTGAAGCGTTTTATTTTGGTGCTGAACAGAGATGCTGGAGCCGAGGTCGAAGGGAGCCAAGCCGGCCAGTGAGAATAAGTTGGGGACAGGGAGAGGGACTCTGAGACTGCGCGCCAAAGGACCTGCTACTGTAGAGGAAGTGGTGAGTGTGGATGTCTGGATCCCGCTGTCGCTAAGAGAAGGTGGGGGGGGGGGTCCTCTCTCTCTGGTACTCACACTGTTTCTCCTTTCCAGCCGACAGAGTTTGAGGAGAAAGCAGTGAAGAAGGTGGATGACCTACTGGAGAGCTACATGGGTATCAGAGATACAGAACTGGGTGAGTTGATAAGCCTTTTAAATCCAGTTGGATTGGATTTCAGAAGCAGTGTAGGCGTTAATGTCTAGACCGGAAAACGATCAGAATACACATTTGTTTACTTTAAACAGAAACATGTTGGTGTAACCGATGTGAAATGGCTAGCTACTTAGCGGTGGTGTTGGTGTAACCGATGTGAAATGGCTAGCTACTTAGCGGTGGTGTTGGTGTAACCGATGTGAAATGGCTAGCTACTTAGCGGTGGTGTTGGTGTAACCGATGTGAAATGGCTAGCTACTTAGCGGTGGTGTTGGTGTAACCGATGTGAAATGGCTAGCTACTTAGCGGTGGTGTTGGTGTAACCGATGTGAAATGGCTAGCTACTTAGCGGTGGTGTTGGTGTAACCGATGTGAAATGGCTAGCTACTTAGCGGTGGTGTTGGTGTAACCGATGTGAAATGGCTAGCTAGTTAGCGGTGGTGTTGGTGTAACCGATGTGAAATGGCTAGCTACTTAGCGGTGGTGTTGGTGTAACCGATGTGAAATGGCGAGCTAGTTAGCGGTGGTGCGCGCTATTAGCGTTTCAAATCGGTGAGGGACGGAAGCTACACTGTTACATTGGTCATGAAGGCAGTTGTTCTAATCTGTGATAAATCCTCTCCCCCCCCACTCTCTCCCTCTCTCCCCTCCCTCTCCCCCCCCACTCTCTAGCGGCAACCATGGTGGAGGTGGGTCGGGACAAGAAGAACCCTGATGAGTTTGCCATGGCTCTGGACGAGGCTCTCGGAGACTTTGCCTTCCCTGACGAGTTTGTGTTCGACGTCTGGGGCGCCATTGGAGATGCCAAACAGGGACGTCTTTAATGTTTTAACTGATTACCCAGATCACCTAGCTTGGTCCAAGACGGCACAAACACATCTGGGACCAGGCTACCAACCCCTGTTCCAGTGGACAAATATCAGCCAGTAGAGAATGAGGGGTGGGAATTACCAGGGACCTCACGCATTGCGATTCCACACTGTGATTTTATTCCAATTTGATGTTCCGAACATATTGCTCACTAAATGTCTGCTGCAGAAGGACAAGCTAGAGAATGAGGAAATTCGTTTTAAACCAGTCATTGAAATAAGTGATCACTATGATAAAGATGGAAAACAAACTATAGGATGGAAAATACCAGAATTTTGGCGCAGGTACATCCGACTAGCGCTAGCTAACACTACCTTTGAAAATTAAAAATCGATACTTAAAGAGTCAAAGTATCTACATAATACGGTCCAAAATAATATTGTGATATGGAACTATCGATTTTATTCCCCTATTGTTATTATATACACCCTCGAAAACAGAATCACTTATTGATCAGTCATGTCCCACTCAACCTAGTTCTCTGGAATGCATCACAAATGGACACCCTATTCCCTACATAGTAGACTACTATAGACCAGAGCCCTATTCCCTACATAGTACACTACTATAGACCAGAGCCCTATTCCCTATATAGTGCACTACTATAGACCAGAGCCCTATTCCCTACATAGTGCACTACTTGGCACCCTATTCCCTATATAGTGTACTACTATAGTCCAGAGCCCTATTCCCTATATAGTGTACTACTATAGTCCAGAGCCCTATTCCCTACATAGTGCACTACTATAGTCCAGAGCCCTATTCCCTACATAGTGCACTACTATAGTCCAGAGCCCTGTTCCCTACATAGTGCACTACTTGGCACCCTATTCCCTATATAGTGTACTACTGTAGTCCAGAGCCCTATTCCCTACATAGTGCACTACTATAGTCCAGAGCCCTGTTCCCTACATAGTGCACTACTTGGCACCCTATTCCCTATATAGTGTACTACTAGACCAGAGCCCTATTCCCTACATAGTACACTACTATAGACCAGAGCCCTATTCCCTATATATTGCACTACTATAGACCAGAGCCCTATTCCTTACATAGTACACTACTATAGACCAGAGCCCTATTCCCTACATAGTACACTACTATAGACCAGAGCCCTATTCCTTACATAGTACACTACTATAGACCAGAGCCCTATTCCCTACATAGTACACTACTATAGACCAGAGCCCTATTCCCTACATAGTACACTACTATAGACCAGAGCCCTATTCCCTACATAGTACACTACTATAGACCAGAGCCCTATTCCCTACATAGTACACTACTATAGACCAGAGCCCTATTCCCTACATAGTACACTACTATAGACCAGTCCAGAGCCCTATTCCCTACATAGTACACTACTATAGACCAGAGCCCTATTCCTACATAGTGCACTACTATAGACCAGAGCCCTATTCCTACCCAGAGCCCTATTCCCTACATAGTGCACTACTATAGACCAGAGCCCTATTCCCTACATAGTGCACTACTATAGACCAGAGCCCTATTCCCTACATAGTACACTACTATAGACCAGAGCCCTATTCCCTACATAGTGCACTACTTGTCCTTTCCCACAGGTTACAAAGGGTACACACCTCTGATGTCTGAATCAGTCCTTCTAATAACTGGTGTGAATTGTAATGTACTAATGATCACATACTCACTGTTCATCGTGGCGTTTTATATTTGTCTTCTAATGTTGCTGTAGAGTTTTAAGCACCAGCAGATCCCCCAGTAGAAACAGATGCTGTATGACCTTCATATGTTCCAACGCCTCACAGATGACTGTTTATTTAGAGCCTACAGAGAAATTAAATCGTTGTTTTTAATTCTAGCTACGGAGGGTGAGGTGGGATCCCGACCCACCTTTCAGCTAACATTCCTTCACTTCGTGGCATTTTTGTTTTGTACAGGCTGCTTAGTATATAATTATCTTATAATAAAATACTCATATTTGTTTATTTATTCGTTCAAATAAACGTTCATTTATTTTAAGCTGGAAAATGTTTTATTACAAATCTCAAGACCAACGATTGGAATTCGACAGAAATCTTGAAAAGTGTCACTTCGTGGTCAATTGCAATTCAAAATGTCTGACACTGTCAAAAGAAACCACTGTAGATTGAATTGAATCGACACACTGAATTTGAGTAGTAATTAATTCTTACTGTAGTATGTGTATTGAGTTGTTTTAGAGAGGTTTACTACTGAACACAGCTTCAGTGTTTTATGGAAATACTTAAGGGATCAATGTTAGACAAAAAATAAAATGTACTATTCTCTAGCTGAGTGTTTTGTATTATTCATGAACTACGGAGAAGTTAGATTCATGTTGTTTTCTGTATGTGGCTGAATACACAGTCAGTGCGTGACTAAGGCCGTATCAGAGGTTTAGCGTTACGGCGACGTCGCAAACCACCTTTTATTTCTAGTTCACGATCCAGATAGAATAGAGCCCAAAGTCGCTTTGGATAAAAGCATTTGCTAAATTTCACACACATCCTTATCCAGAGCGACTTGCACGAGCATTGAAGTCGTCATATTGGTGTAGACAAATACTACATTAGATTCCACTCAGAACATTCCACCCAGCACATTGCAGAACATTCCACTCAGAACATTCCACTCAGAACATTCCACCCAGCACATTGCAGAACATTCCACCCAGAACATTCCACCCAGCACATTGCAGAACATTCCACCCAGAACATTCCACTCAGAACATTGCAGAACATTCCACCCAGCACATTGCAGAACATTCCACCCAGAACATTCCACTCAGAACATTCCACCCAGCACATTCCACCCAGAACATTGCAGAACATTCCACCCAGCACATTCCAGAACATTCCAGAACATTGCAGCACATTCCACCCAGAACATTCCAGAACATTCCACCCAGCACATTCCAGAACATTCCACCCAGAACATTGCAGCACATTCCACCCAGCACATTCCAGAACATTCCACCCAGCAAACTTTATTAACACTTGGCTGTGTACATACATGTAAAACAATACAGCATGACAAGACTTATCACATCTAGTGTTCCTTCTATTCTTCACAGAAAGCAGTTTGGTCTCGTCAGTCAGAATTATGAGCCGCTGGGGGGGGGTCCACAAAATCATTTTTAGCAATTGAACATTTTGCCCCAGCTGGATTCAACATTTTATTGATATACTGATTTGAAGAAAAGAAAAAGGAGATAGAATTATAGGCCCCTTGTATACATTGACGGAGCGAGTGTTTCACAAATGAACCGTTGGAAGCGAACTCTTACCGTCTGAAGTCTTGTGTGTTTTAAAATGCAGGACAATTTATGGGTCCAGCTGTTCTGTTGATCAACTTCTACAGAGTTGTTACATGGCCTGTATTCAACCTCGAATTAAAATTTCAATACGTGGATGGATTAAATCAAAAAGTTTTACCATTAAAAACAAGTTAGATGGAGAAACTAAACTTGTGCACCTATGTGTCAGATGGACGGTTTGCTTTGGTTGACCAAGATGGGACTCCCATTCATTCACACTCTAGAGTACTAATACAGTTGAAACAACTAGAGTGTTGTGGTCTTACGGATTGTGAGGTACTGAAAAAAAACGTAAAACTTTTTATTTTATTTTTTTAAGAGTTGGTTTCTGGACAGTAACTTTCAACCGTTTTAAGGGTGAGGAGAGAAAGTGGAAGCATCAACCTAATGCACACGGATGGAAAGAGAGCCCTGAAATGTACACCTGCTCACTTGTGTTTAAAAAGCCTTCGGAGTGCAGTAAAGCATGTGATAGTGAAGTGAACACTTCGGGTAGAATTCTACAGCCTTCTCTCCCCACCTATCCTACCACCTTACAGCTCGTCTTCAATGTGGGTCCTGAAGGCATCTCCTGTCAACTTCTCCTGAGCTTGCTTCATAGCAGACAGAACTACAGACACACAGAGGGGGGGGGGCAGTCAGAAGATTGACCTAAGCAAGGAACTACAATGATTCAACCATCATCACCCAAACCTATAATATGTGATTCTCACCTTGGTCTGCGTTGCTGTAAAAGTACTTGTAGTTCGGGTTTCCGTTTTTGTTGGTGATCTCAGGGTGGACTTTACCACTGGGGTCTATGGGGTAGAAAGGAACAGGAATGGAGAGACAGCGTAAACATGATGGGGGTTGGGAGCACAGAAAATTATGAATAAAAAGAAACTACCATTTTAGTAGGCTCTCAAAGAATAACTTATTATGTAGAGACCTAGGAGCAGTGTCCTGGGGATGTCTCCACCACCAGGACTGTAGGGGTTCTTACCTAGCAACAGTATCCTGGGGATGTCTCCACCACCAGGACTGTAGGGGTTCTTACCTAGCAACAGTGTCCTGGGGATGTCTCCACCACCAGGACTGTAGGGGTTCTTACCTAGCAACAGTGTCCTGGGGATGTCTCCACCACCAGGACTGTAGGGGTTCTTACCTAGCAACAGTATCCTGGGGATGTCTCCACCACCAGGACTGTAGGGGTTCTTACCTAGCAACAGTATCCTGGGGATGTCTCCACCACCAGGACTGTAGGGGTTCTTACCTAGCAACAGTATCCTGGGGATGTCTCCACCACCAGGACTGTAGGGGTTCTTACCAGGTACCCGGGATGTCTCCACCACCAGGACTGTAGGGGTTCTTACCTAGCAACAGTATCCTGGGGATGTCTCCACCACCAGGACTGTAGGGGTTCTTACCTAGCAACAGTATCCTGGGGATGTCTCCACCACCAGGACTGTAAGGGGTTCTTACCTAGCAACAGTATCCTGGGGATGTCTCCACCACCAGGACTGTAGGGGTTCTTACCTAGCAACAGTATCCTGGGGATGTCTCCACCACCAGGACTGTAAGGGGTTCTTACCTAGCAACAGTATCCTGGGGATGTCTCCACCACCAGGACTGTAGGGGTTCTTACCTAGCAACAGTATCCTGGGGATGTCTCCACCACCAGGACTGTAAGGGGTTCTTACCTAGCAACAGTATCCTGGGGATGTCTCCACCACCAGGACTGTAGGGGTTCTTACCTAGCAACAGTATCCTGGGGATGTCTCCACCACCAGGACTGTAGGGGTTCTTACCTAGCAACAGTATCCTGGGGATGTCTCCACCACCAGGACTGTAGGGGTTCTTACCTAGCAACAGTATCCCGGGGATGTCTCCACCACCAGGACTGTAGGGGTTCTCACCTAGGAACATTATCCTGGGGATGTATCCACCATCAGGACTGTAGGGGTTCTTACCTAGCAACAGTATCCTGGGGATGTCTCCACCACCAGGACTGTAGGGGTTCTTACCTAGCAACAGTATCCTGGGGATGTCTCCATCACCAGGACTGTAGGGGTTCTCACCTAGCAACAGTATCCTGGGGATGTCTCCACCACCAGGACTGTAGGGGTTCTTACCTAGGAACATTATCCTGGGGATGTATCCACCATCAGGACTGTATGCCTCATCTTTAGGCTCCTCCTCATCCTAAGAACATAACATTTAGTGTTAATTCATATAAGTAGTGACATAGGGACCTGTACTACAGTGTATTCAGACTATACCCTCATTTTGTTATGTTACAGCCTTATTCTAAAATGGATTAAGTATTTTTTCCCCTCTCAATCTACACACAATACCCCATGAAAATATTTTTTCCACTTAGTATTTTCTAGCCCTTTTTCGTGATATCCAAATTGGTAGGTACAGTCTTGTCCCTTCGCTGCAACTCCCATACGGACTCGGGAGAGGCGAAGGTTAACAGCCCTGCGTTCTCCGAAACACGACACTGCCCAGCCGCACTGCTTCTTGACACGCTGCTCTCTTAACCCGGAAGTCAGCCGCACCAATGTGTCGGAGGAAACACCGTCCAACTGGCGACCGTGTCAGCGTGCATTGCGCCCGGCCCGCCACAGGAGTCGCAAGAGCGCGATGGGACAAGGGCATCCAGGCCGGCCTAACCGGACGATGCTGGGCCAATGATGCGCCTCATGGGTCTCCCGGTCGGGGCCGGCCGCAACACGGCCTGGGATCGAACCCGGACCTGTAGTGATGCCTCAAGCACTACCTTAAACCGCTGCACCACTCGGGAGGCCTGAAATATAACATTTACATAAGTATTCAGACCCTTTACTCAGAACTTTGTTGAAGCACCTTTGGCAGCGATTACAGCCTTGGGTCTTCTTGGGTATGATGCTACAAGTTTGGTACACCTGTATTTGGGGAGTTTCTCCCATTCTTCTCTGCAGATCCTATCAAGCTCTGTCAGGTCTGATGGGGAGTGTCGCTGCATAGCTATTTTCAGGTCTCTCCAGAGATGTTTGATCGAGTTCAAGTCAGGGCTCTGGCTGCGACACTGAAGGACATTCAGAGACTTGTTTCCGAAGCCACTCCTGTGTCGTCTTGGCTGTGTGCTTAGGGTTGTTGTTCTGTTGGAAGGTGAACCTTCGCCCCAGTCTGAGGTCCTGAGTGCTCTGGAGCAGGTTCTCGTCAAGGAGCTCTCTGTACTTTTCTCCGTTTACCTTTCCCACAATCCTTACTAGTCTCCCAGTCCCTGCCACTGAAAAACATGCCCACAGCTTGATGCTGCCATCACCGTGCTTCACCGTAGAGATGGTGCCAGGTTTCCTCCAGACATAACGTTTGGCATTCAGGCCAAAAGTTCAATCTTGGTTGCATCAGACCAGATAATCTTTTTCTCATGGTCTGAGAGTCTTTAGGTGCCTTTTGGCGAACTCAAAGCAGGCTGTCCTGTGCCTTTTACTGAGGAATGGCTTCTGTCTGGCCACTCTACCATAAAAGCCTGATTGGTGGAGTGCTGCAGAGGTGAGTGTCCTTCTAGAACATTCTCCCATCTCCAGAGGAACTCTGGAGCTCTGTCAGAGTGACCGTAGGGTTCTTGGTCACCTCCCTGACCAAGGCCCTTCTCCCCCGATTGCCCAGTTTAGCTGGTTGGCCAGCTCTAGGAAGAGTTTTGGTGGTTCCAAACCTCACCCGTTTAAGAATTATGGAGGCCACTGTGTTCTTCAGGACCTTCAATGCTGCAGAAATGTTTTAGTACCCTTCCCCAGATCTGTGCCTTGACACAATCCTGCCTCAAAGCCCTACGGACAACTCCTTCGACCTCATGGCTTGGTTTTTGCTCTGACCTGCACTGTCACCTGTGGGACCTTTATATAGACAGGTGTGTGCCTTTCCAAATCATCTCCAATCAATTGAATTTACCACAGGTGGACTTCAATCAAGTTGTCGAAACATCTCAAGGGTGATCAATGGAAACAGGATGCACCTGAGCTCAATTTCGAGTTTCATAGCAAAGGGTCTGAATACTTACGTAAATAAGGTATCTGTTAATTTTTGATACGTTTTAAAACATTTCTAAAAACCTGTTTTTGCTTTGTCATTGGGATATTGTGTGCAGATTGAAAAGAAAAAAAAAAAAATTAATACACAAGGCATTAACGTAACAAAATGTGAAAAAAGTCAAGGGGTCTGAATACTTTCTGAATGCACTGTATATGTGGTTACTTTATAACAGAACGTACATTTTAGGACCCCTTTAGGTAGAAAATATTTTATTTGTCCTTTAGCCCTTTAGAAACACAAAGAATAACATTAATAAATGGCAACAACAAGGAATAAGCTTTTGAAGTGTCTGTCCTATATCTAGGAGAAATAAGAAAGCTCAGGAAATATATATATATATATATATATTTTTTTGGGGACATATTAAACCCCTCATTTTTGTTGGCACAATACTACCTTCATACTTCATTTGTTTATAGGGGTTTATAGGGGTTACCTTCAGATGAGTCTCGTGACACGTGTGGGGATCGTAGAGCAAACCAGAGAACAACATGGGGTTCGTAGCGCAAACCAGAGAACAACATGGGGTTCGTAGCGCAAACCAGAGAACAACATGGGGTTCGTAGCGCAAACCAGAGAACAACATGGTGTTTGCCAGAGTCTCCCCTTTCCATAGAGTGGTCATACCGTTCAGATGCTACATACTTTGGTGGAGAGTCTCCCCTTTCCATAGAGTGGTCATACCGTTCAGATGCTACATACTTTGGTGGAGAGTCTCCCCTTTCCATAGAGTGGTCATACCGTTCAGATGCTACATACTTTGGTGGAGAGTCTCCCCTTTCCATAGAGTGGTCATACCGTTCAGATGCTACATACTTTGGTGAGAGGACAGATTTTTTTTGGGGGGTGTCTCGTCGTCTGACAAACCACGGCTCTAACTCTGCCACCTTTCAACGCAGGTGTGGAAGGCGGATTGGGATGCAGCCCATGCAACAACAACAACAAACCTCTCTCTCTTAAACTGACAGATTTTGATGGTATTTTGTTACACAGTCCATTATCCTCACCTCCAGGTTGACCATGACAAAGTTGTGAGCCAGCTCAGAGATCTCCTTCGACTCGGCGAACTTGGGCTTCAGAGCTGGAGGCAGAAAACTGAACATGATGATGGCTTCATTGTGCAAGGTAAATCAGGTAAATCAAGGTAAATCAAGGTAAATGTATATCAGGTTATTATTAAAAAAAAGAGGACGGTCTTTACCTTTGCAGGCTCCACACCAGGTCTTGTGAATGATAACCATCAGTGGTAGACCACTGTGAAGAGAATAAAAGTCATTGTGTTTAAAGTACTGGCCACAAAACTCCCCCCAATGGTTCCATACAATTGACATCTATCTTGTAAGAGAGGGGGTATATTCATTAGTCGATGAACTCTTCCATTTGGTTCCTAGTGAACACAACCCCATGAACTCTTCCATTTGGTTCCTAGTGAACACAACCCCATGAACTCTTCCATTTGGTTCCTAGTGAACACAACCCCATGAACTCTTCCATTTGGTTCCTAGTGAACACAACCCCATGAACTCTTCCATTTGGTTCCTAGTGAACACAACCCCATGAACTCTTCCATTTGGTTCCTAGTGAACACAACCCCATGAACTCTTCCATTTGGTTCCTAGTGAACACAACCCCATGAACTCTTCCATTTGGTTCCTAGTGAACACAACCCCATGAACTCTTCCATTTGGTTCCTAGTGAACACAACCCCATGAACTCTTCCATTTGGTTCCTAGTGAACACAACCCCATGAACTCTTCCATTTGGTTCCTAGTGAACACAACCCCATGAACTCTTCCAGAGAAGTGTTTATATCAGAAGGTTACAAATCCTCACCTGGCCTCTGCCTCCTTCTTCCCATCGTCCAGACTCCTCCAGTGGATGTTGTCTCCGAACCCTGGGAGCGGAATCACATTCGACAGTGTCAAGTTATTGTGTCAGGCAGTCAGCTGTTTACGTAACTAGGTTAACTAGGACATGGGGTGGGTCTTTTATCTTCGCTGAAAGAAACGAGGGGATCATTGCTGGGAACTGAACACAGTGAATCTTGCATGCTTTGTTCCCGGTAACATGATTTTACTATGCTGATAATATGACTGCAGGTTGGTTTGTGTACTATGCACATTGTAGCCAAACTAACTAGGTCTCAGATAAAGTTTCCATTTAAAAATTATACTTTGTCGATATAGATGCATGGTGAAATTAAGAGAGTGCCTGACCTCACTAATGCTCGTGGCTGAATGGAAGCAAGTCCCAACAACAAGGGGAAAGCCTTGCCAGAAGAGTGGAGGCTGTTATAGCAGCAATGTTCCTACATCTAGTGGAAAGCCTTGCCAGAAGAGTGGAGGCTGTTATAGCAGCAATGTTCCAACATCTAGTGGAAAGCCTTCCCAGAAGAGTGGAGGCTGTTATAGCAGCAATGTTCCAACATCTAGTGGAAAGCCTTCCCAGAAGAGTGGAGGCTGTTGTAGCAGCAATGTTCCAACATCTAGTGGAAAGCCTTCCCAGAAGAGTGGAGGCTGTTATAGCAGCAATGTTCCAACATCTAGTGGGAAGCCTTCCCAGAAGAGTGGAGGCTGTTATAGCAGCAATGTTCCAACATCTAGTGGAAAGCCTTCTCAGAAGAGCGGAGGCTGTTATAGCAGCAATGATCCAACATCTAGTGGAAAGCCTTCCCAGAAGAGTGGAGAGGCTGTTATAGCAGCAATGTTCCAACATCTAGTGGAAAGCCTTCTCAGAAGAGTGGAGGCTGTTATAGCAGCAATGTTCCAACATCTAGTAGAAAGCCTTCCCAGAAGAGGGGAGGCTGTTATAGCAGCAATGTTCCAACATCTAGTGGAAAGCCTTCCCAGAAGAGGGGAGGCTGTTATAGCAGCAATGTTCCAACATCTAGTGGAAAGCCTTCCCAGAAGAGTAGAGGCTGTTATAGCAGCAATGTTCCTACATCTAGTGGAAAGCCTTCCCAGAAGAGTGGAGGCTGTTGTAGCAGCAATGTTCCAACATCTAGTGGAAAGCCTTCCCAGAAGAGTGGAGGCTGTTATAGCAGCAATGTTCCAACATCTAGTGGGAAGCCTTCCCAGAAGAGGGGAGGCTGTTATAGCAGCAATGCTCCAACATCTAGTGGAAAGCCTTCCCAGAAGAGTAGAGGCTGTTATAGCAGCAATGTTCCTACATCTAGTGGAAAGCCTTCCCAGAAGAGTGGAGGCTGTTATAGCAGCAATGTTCCAACATCTAGTGGAAAGCCTTCCCAGAAGAGTGGAGGCTGTTATAGCAGCAATGTTCCAACATCTAGTGGAAAGCCTTCCCAGAAGAGTGGAGGCTGTTATAGCAGCAATGTTCCAACATCTAGTGGAAAGCCTTCCCAGAAGAGTGGAGGCTGTTATAGCAGCAATGTTCCAACATCTAGTGGAAAGCCTTCCCAGAAGAGTGGAGGCTGTTATAGCAGCAAAGAGGGGGGACCAACTCCATATTAATACCTATGATGTTGGACAAGCAGGTGTCCACATACTTTTGGTCATGCAGTGAATATCTTCCATGGCAAAAATAAACCCGAAGCAGACAGGTCTTTGGTCCTTTAAAAACCCGCTGTATGTCAAATATTAGGCGCTTTAGCGTGGAAAATAAATACATGTGACAAACAGATTGACGTTTTGTTTTCTTAGAGAAGGCAAGTCCGCATGGTGTGTTCTTCCTTGCCACGATACTAGTATCATCCCGGCCCTAATCAATAACACACTGTGAGTAACATAGCACACCAATGCTTTCTTATGGGTCTTGGGGGGACAAGCTGGAAGCACAAGAGAAACAACTTGGTGAGTAGAGGACACACACACACACAGCCTCTTGCATGGTGTTTGTTTCAATACTTGACCCTTTGAACTTTCGCAAACATGAATCTCTACTGTCTCTCTTACAGGTTTCACAGGGGAACTATGAGGCACAGACACAGGAGAGAGGCATGAGGCAGATGACAGGAGAAAAGTGGCGGCGTTGGCCAGGAGATGAAGACCCTGAGCCGAGGACACACACACACACGTTAGAGCCAGCCCCCACTAAGGAAATAAATAGGCCATGGTGGCAAAGTAATTACAATATAGCAATTAAACACTGGAATGGTAGATGTGCAGAAGATGAATGTGCAAGTAGAGATACTGGGGATGCAAAGGAGCAAGATAAATAAATACAGTATGGGGATGAGGTAGATAGATAGGTGGGCTGTCTACCGATGGGCTGTGTACAGGTGCAGTGATCTGTGAGCTGCTCTGACAGCTGGTGCTTAAAGCTAATGAGGGAGATATGAGTCTCCAGCTTCAGAGATTTTGCAGTTCGTTCCAGTCATGGGCAGCAGAGAACTGGAAGGAAAGACAACCAAAGGAGGAATTGTCTTTGGGGGTGACCAGTGAGATATACCTGCTGGAGCACGTGCTACGAGTGGGTGCTGCTATGGTGATCAGTGAGCTGAGATAAGGCAGGGCTTTACCTAGCAGAGACTTGTAGGATGACCTGAAGCCAGTGGGTTTGGCGACGAGTATGAAGTGAGGGCCAACCAACGAGAGTGTACAGGTCGCAATGGTGGGTAGTATATGGGGCTTTGGTGACAAAACGGACGGCACTGTGATAGACTGCATGAAGAAGATAAATTAAGATAGTCACTAGCGACTGACAGAATACCATCTCCAATTCACACCTTATAAACAACATGCATGACTACAAAATGACTGATGACTTAATGCTCTACAGGACCATTCAGGGCAATACAACATGACTGACTTAATGCCATACAGGACCATTCAGCACAATACAACATGACTGACTTAATGCCATACAGGACCATTCAGGGCAATACAACATGACTGACTTAATGCCATACAGGACCATTCAGGGCAATACAACATGACTGACTTAATGCCATACAGGACCATTCAGCACAATACAACATGACTGATGACTTAATGCCATACAGGACCATTCAGCACAATACAACATGACTGACTTAATGCCATACAGGACCATTCAGGGCAATACAACATGACTGATGACTTAATGCTATACAGGACCATTCAGCACAATACAACATGACTGACTTAATGCCATACAGGACCATTCAGCACAATACAACATGACTGACTTAATGCCATACAGGACCATTCAGCACAATACAACATGACTGACTTAATGCCATACAGGACCATTCAGGGCAATACAACATGACTGACTTAATGCCATACAGGACCATTCAGCACAATACAACATGACTGACTTAATGCCATACAGGACCATTCAGGGCAATACAACATGACTGACTTAATGCCATACAGGACCATTCAGCACAATACAACATGACTGACTTAATGCCATACAGGACCATTCAGCACAATACAACATGACTGACTTAATGCCATACAGGACCATTCAGCACAATACAACATGACTGACTTAATGCCATACAGGACCATTCAGCACAATACAACATGACTGACTTAATGCCATACAGGACCATTCAGCACAATACAACATGACTGACTTAATGCCATACAGGACCATTCAGCACAATACAACATGACTGACTTAATGCCATACAGGACCATTCAGGGCAATACAACATGACTGATGACTTAATGCCATACAGGACCATTCAGCACAATACAACATGACTGACTTAATGCCATACAGGACCATTCAGGGCAATACAACATGACTGACTTAATGCCATACAGGACCATTCAGCACAATACAACATGACTGATGACTTAATGCCATACAGGACCATTCAGCACAATACAACATGACTGACTTAATGCCATACAGGACCATTCAGGGCAATACAACATGACTGACTTAATGCCATACAGGACCATTCAGCACAATACAACATGACTGATGACTTAATGCCATACAGGACCATTCAGCACAATACAACATGACTGACTTAATGCCATACAGGACCATTCAGCACAATACAACATGACTGACTTAATGCCATACAGGACCATTCAGCACAATACAACATGACTGACTTAATGCCATACAGGACCATTCAGAGCAATACAACATGACTGACTTAATGCTCTACAGGACCATTCAGCACAAACTGACTTAATGCCATACAGGACCATTCAGCACAATACAACATGACTGACTTAATGCCATACAGGACCATTCAGCACAATACAACATGACTGATGACTTAATGCCATACAGGACCATTCAGCACAATACAACATGACTGACTTAATGCCATACAGGACCATTCAGCACAATACAACATGACTGACTTAATGCCATACAGGACCATTCAGAGCAATACAACATGACTGACTTAATGCGATACAGGACCATTCAGCACAATACAACATGACTGACTTAATGCCATACAGGACCATTCAGCACAATACAACATGACTGACTTAATGCTCTACAGGACCATTCAGGGCAATACAACATGACTGACTTAATGCTCTACAGGACCATTCAGGGCAATACAACATGACTGATGACTTAATGCCATACAGGACCATTCAGGGCAATACAACATGACTGACTTAATGCTCTACAGGGCAATACAACATGACTGACTTAATGCCATACAGGACCATTCAGCACAATACAACATGACTGATGACTTAATGCTATACAGGACCATTCAGCACAATACAACATGACTGATGACTTAATGCCATACAGGACCATTCAGGGCAATACAACATGACTGATGACTTAATGCCATACAGGACCATTCAGGGCAATACAACATGACTGATGACTTAATGCCATACAGGACCATTCAGGGCAATACAACATGACTGACTTAATGCTCTACAGGACCATTCAGGACAATACAACATGACTGATGACTTAATGCTATACAGGACCATTCAGCACAATACAACATGACTGACTTAATGCCATACAGGACCATTCAGAGCAATACAACATGACTGACTTAATGCCATACAGGACCATTCAGGGCAATACAACATGACTGACTTAATGCTCTACAGGACCATTCAGCACAATACAACATGACTGACTTAATGCCATACAGGACCATTCAGCACAATACAACATGACTGACTTAATGCCATACAGGACCATTCAGCACAATACAACATGACTGACTTAATGCCATACAGGACCATTCAGCACAATACAACATGACTGACTTAATGCGATACAGGACCATTCAGCACAATACAACATGACTGATGACTTAATGCCATACAGGACCATTCAGGGCAATACAACATGACTGACTTAATGCTCTACAGGACCATTCAGGGCAATACAACATGACTGACTTAATGCCATACAGGACCATTCAGGGCAATACAACATGACTGACTTAATGCTCTACAGGGCAATACAACATGACTGACCCATTCAGCACAATACAACATGACTGACTTAATGCCATACAGGACCATTCAGCACAATACAACATGACTGATGACTTAATGCCATACAGGACCATTCAGCACAATACAACATGACTGACTTAATGCCATACAGGACCATTCAGGGCAATACAACATGACTGACTTAATGCCATACAGGACCATTCAGAGCAATACAACATGACTGATGACTTAATGCCATACAGGACCATTCAGGGCAATACAACATGACTGACTTAATGCCATACAGGACCATTCAGGGCAATACAACATGACTGATGACTTAATGCCATACAGGACCATTCAGGGCAATACAACATGACTGACTTAATGCCATACAGGACCATTCAGGGCAATACAACATGACTGACTTAATGCCATACAGGACCATTCAGCACAATACAACATGACTGACTTAATGCCATACAGGACCATTCAGCACAATACAACATGACTGATGACTTAATGCCATACAGGACCATTCAGGGCAATACAACATGACTGACTTAATGCTCTACAGGGCAATACAACATGACTGACTTAATGCCATACAGGACCATTCAGCACAATACAACATGACTGACTTAATGCCATACAGGACCATTCAGGGCAATACAACATGACTGACTTAATGCCATACAGGACCATTCAGCACAATACAACATGACTGACTTAATGCTCTACAGGGCCATACAACATGACTGACTTAATGCCATACAGGACCATTCAGGGCAATACAACATGACTGACTTAATGCCATACAGGACCATTCAGGGCAATACAACATGACTGACTTAATGCCATACAGGACCATTCAGGGCAATACAACATGACTGATGACTTAATGCCATACAGGACCATTCAGCACAATACAACATGACTGACTTAATGCCATACAGGACCATTCAGCACAATACAACATGACTGATGACTTAATGCGATACAGGACCATTCAGCACAATACAACATGACTGATGACTTAATGCCATACAGGACCATTCAGCACAATACAACATGACTGATGACTTAATGCGATACAGGACCATTCAGCACAATACAACATGACTGATGACTTAATGCCATACAGGACCATTCAGCACAATACAACATGACTGACTTATTGCCATACAGGACCATTCAGCACAATACAACATGACTGATGACTTAATGCCATACAGGACCATTCAGCACAATACAACATGACTGATGACTTAATGCGATACAGGACCATTCAGCACAATACAACATGACTGATGACTTAATGCCATACAGGACCATTCAGCACAATACAACATGACTGACTTATTGCCATACAGGACCATTCAGCACAATACAACATGACTGATGACTTAATGCCATACAGGACCATTCAGCACAATACAACATGACTGATGACTTAAACCACAGGACCATTCAGGGCAATACAACATGAATACTTAATGCCATACAGGACCATTCAGGGCAATACAACATGACTGAATGACTTAATGCCAGCACCAGGACCATTCAGGGCAATACAACATGACTGACTTAATGCTATACAGGACCATTCAGGGCAATACAACATGACTGATGACTTAATATATATTTGAGATCATTAGGGGTTCCACCGCACTTGTACTACAAACCACAGCACCGTCATCTTCAGTACAGCGCTACAACGAACTGGAATACCTCTAAACCACAGCACCGTCATCTTCAGTACAGGGCTACAACGAACTGGAATACCTCTAAACCACAGCACCATCATCTTCAGTACAGGGCTACAACGAACTGGAATATCTCTAAACCACAGCACCGTCATCTTCAGTACAGGGCTACAACGAACTGGAATATCTCTAAACCACAGCACCGTCATCTTCAGTACAGGGCTACAACGAACTGGAATATCTCTAAACCACAGCACCGTCATCTTCAGTACAGGGCTACAACGAACTGGAATACCTCTAAACCACAGCACCGTCATCTTCAGTACAGGGCTACAACGAACTGGAATACCTCTAAACCACAGCACCGTCATCTTCAGTACAGGGCTACAACGAACTGGAATACCTCTAAACCACAGCACCGTCATCTTCAGTACAGGGCTACAACGAACTGGAATACCTCTAAACCACAGCACCGTCATCTTCAGTACAGGGCTACAACGAACTGGAATATCTCTAAACCACAGCACCGTCATCTTCAGTACAGGGCTACAACGAACTGGAATACCTCTAAACCACAGCACCGTCATCTTCAGTACAGGGCTACAAATCGAACTGGAATATCTCTAAACCACAGCACCGTCATCTTCAGTACAGGGCTACAACGAACTGGAATACCTCTAAACCACAGCACCGTCATCTTCAGTACAGGGCTACAACGAACTGGAATATCTCTAAACCACAGCACCGTCATCTTCAGTACAGGGCTACAACGAACTGGAATATCTCTAAACCACAGCACCGTCATCTTCAGTACAGGGCTACAACGAACTGGAATACCTCTAAACCACAGCACCGTCATCTTCAGTACAGGGCTACAACGAACTGGAATATCTCTAAACCACAGCACCGTCATCTTCAGTACAGGGCTACAACGAACTGGAATATCTCTAAACCACAGCACCGTCATCTTCAGTACAGGGCTACAACGAACTGGAATATCTCTAAACCACAGCACCGTCATCTTCAGTACAGGGCTACAACGAACTGGAATACCTCTAAACCACAGCACCGTCATCTTCAGTACAGGGCTACAACGAACTGGAATATCTCTAAACCACAGCACCATCATCTTCAGTACAGGGCTACAACGAACTGGAATATCTCTAAACCACAGCACCATCATCTTCAGTACAGGGCTACAACGAACTGGAATACCTCTAAACCACAGCACCGTCATCTTCAGTACAGGGCTACAACGAACTGGAATATCTCTAAACCACAGCACCGTCATCTTCAGTACAGGGCTACAACGAACTGGAATACCTCTAAACCACAGCACCGTCATCTTCAGTACAGGGCTACATCGAACCGGAATACGTCTAAACAGTTAAACACAATGTAATACCCATAGAATTATGTACCATACACTTCTACAATTGGAGTGTAGAGCAAGATTCCGTCCGTCGTCTGGCCCGCCCCAACTTCGCTCACTTCACCAGTTCATGGCATGCATTTGTAGTCTACTTGTGCGCTACTAATAGCCCCCCTTGAGTTCGCTAAATATTTTCATAAATAAACTGATTAAAAAATTTAAAAAACACACACACAGGTGCTAAATCAAGGTGACTTACAAAGACAAGGACAAATAGCAAGAGGGTGATGTTGTGTCCATTAGAGGGTGACCGATTAATCTGAATGCCCGATTAAATAGGGCAGATTTCAAGTTTTCATAACAATAGGAAATCGGTATTTTTGGGCGCCGATTTGCCGATTTTAATTTAATTTTATACCTTTATTTAACTAGGCAAGTCAGTTAAGAACACGTTCTTATTTTCAATGATGGCCTAGGAACGGTGGGTTAACTGCCTCGTTCAGGGGCAGAACGACAGATGTTCACCTTGTCAGCTCGGGGGATCCAATCTTGCAACCTTACAGTTAACGAGTCCAACGCAATAACGACCTGCTTCTCTCTCGTTGCACTCCACAAGGAGTGTTACGCGAATGCAGTAAGCCATGGTAAGTTGCTAGCTAGCATTAAACTTATCTTATAAAAAACAATCAATCACTAGTTAACTACACATGGTTGATATTACTAGATATTATCTAGCGTGTCCTGCGTTGCATATAATCTGACTGAGCATACAAGCATACAAGTATCTAAGTATCTGACTGAGCGGTGGTAGGCAGAAGCAGGCGCGTAAACATTCATTCAAACAGCACTTTTGTGCGTTTTGCCAGCAGCTCTTCGTTGTGCGTCAAGCATTGCGCTGTTTATGACTTCAAGCCTATCAACTCCCGAGATGAGGCTGGTGTAACCAAAGTGAAATGGCTAGCTAGTTAGCGCGCGCTAATAGCATTTCAAACATCACTCACTCTGAGCCTTCTAGTAGTTGTTCCCCTTGCTCTGCATGGGTAACGCTGCTTCGAAGGTGGCTGTTGTCGTTGTGTTGCTGGTTCGAGCCCAGGTAGGAGCGAGGAGAGGGACGGAAGCTATACTGTTACACTGGCAATACTAAAGTGCCTATAAGAACATCCAATAGTCAAAGGTTAATGAAATACAAATGGTATAGAGGGAAAGAGTCCTATAATTCCTATAATAACTACAACCTAAAACTTCTTAACTGGGAATATTGAAGACTCATGTTAAAAGGAACCACCAGCTTTCATATGTTCTCATGTTCTGAGCAAGGAACTGAAACGTTAGCTTTCTGACATGGCACATATTGCACTTTTACTTTCTTCTCCAACACTTTGTTTTTGCATTATTTAAACCAAATTGAACATGTTTCATTATTTAAATAGATTTTATTTATATATTATATTAAGTTAAAATAAATAAAATATCGGCCGATTGATCGGTATCGGCTTTTTTGGGGTCTTCCGATAATCGGTATCGAAAAATCTTAATCGGTCGACCTCTAGTGTCCATACTACATTGCAAGTGATGTCGTGTCCACAACTAAAATAACCATTGTTGAATCTGAAAAGACACGTCTCCTGAACACATGGTGTACTTCCTACAAGCACATGCTAGAAGAACGAGGTGGGTATATAACTAAGTGTGTCATTGTAGCAAAGTATTTATAACCTTAAAAAATCAGATATCTTAAAAACGTTTCGTTCATTTTCCATTCTATTATCTATACAATATGGTATAATTGATTTTGGCCCAATTGGCCTGGCATATTCACACGTCCAAGGAACTTTTCTTTTTTGATTGAGTTATTTTGCCTAAAAACCTTTAGGCCTACCTACAGAAGATTTTTTTTAAATAACTCTGCATCTCTGCCCAGCCAGACAAGCGTAGCCAAAAGGGTGTTTAGCATCCCCAGTGGGTCTACAGTCAGGAGAGGATATTCTCTGCTCTACCATCCCATGAGCCTGAAGGCACAAATTGACCAAACTCGTGTTTATAAAAATGAATTAAAATGAGCACTAAATTACATTGGTGTTTAATTTTGTATTTAATTCTAAGTAAATCACAGACTATATGCGCAATGCATAGATTATTTAATGTAACTAAGATGTTTTGTGCGCAACGGACTAGTGTGTCACACTCGCAAATGCTTCTCAATGTATTTCTTTGAAGGCTATAGCCTTGAAATAAATAAAATAATGTAGCGACCCGCACAGACAGCTGTGTGTTATGTGCTAGGCTAGGAGGTGGTTGTGTTGTACTGACCAGTACCCGGTGTTCGCGGGGTCCGACATGTCAATCAACCTGCTATCTGCCAATCACGGGAATGCCTGGAATGTTCTGATGCCGGGCATCCTGGTGGTTGGCGGAGTGGCGTGGAGGGGGGGTTGGGCATTGGAAGTTAAGACCAGGTTCAGCCTTTGTTCTCTCTCTCTTTCGTCTGGGCTTCACAAGAGAAGGTCACGATTGGCTTGTGGGTTATCTGTCATCTATTTGGCGTGTGCTACGGCCCAAACAGTAGCCTGTGTAAAGTTGGTTCAATAAACCGTCAATTCGCAAACTCAAGCCTCTGTCTGGACAATTGTTCATTTATGATCTAGTCAGGTCATTACAATAAAAATACATTTCTGCACCTGGCTTATTTCGCATCTTTATATGCTGTTTAATATTATGTACAATACAGCTCAGCTTTTAATAATTATTTGATTGTTTTCATGCTCATCTTTAAGAAGCATTATCTAACGTTTGAAAATCGCCTCATCTGACTACTGCGTTCCGTCGCCTTGGTAACGTGTCATCAACCGAATACACATTAAATGGTTAGTCTGACAGGCAGCCCAGATGCATGTACAATGCATGTCTATAGTAGCCTCATTGAGAAGGTTTTCATTTTGACAACAAAATTAAAAGTGACTTTATTTTTAATTTTTAAAGGCTATCCTGTTAAGAGACTAGCCAGGTAACATGGCATGTGTACTGTGCATCTTCGCTAGCTAGCTAGTGCAAAACCATGGCAAACTTGTCTATCATTTATGGATATTTTAGTAACTAGTGGACATTAGCAGGACAGCTTGCTACAGTGCAGGATTTGACTATAGATTTCACACTGGACATTGGCAGCATCATTTGGTAAGTCTCACAACTAGCTGGGATTGATTGAATAGGAGTGGACACTTAACTCTACATGTCTGTAGCTAATGCTTTCAGAACAGACACCTTCACCTGCGGGATCGTCCGAGACCAGCCACCCGGACAGCTGATCAAACTGTGGGTTTGCACGACCTTAGTCTCGGGGTGCTTGTCGTCACCAAGGTCTTGACCTGACTGCAGTTCTGTGTCTTAACTGATTTCAGTGGGCAAATGCACACCTTCGATGGCCACTGGCACGCTGGAGAAGTGTGCTCTTCACAGATGAATCCTGGTTTCAAACTGTACCAACACGCACAGCTGCATTTTATTGATGGCAATTTGAATCCCGTGATGAGATCCCGAGGCCCATTGTCGTTCCATTCATCCACCGCCATCACCTCATGTTTCAGCATGATAATACACGGCCCCATGTCGCAAGGATCTGTACACAATTCCTGGAAGCTGAAAATGTCCCAGTTCTTCCGTGGCCTGCATCCTCACCAGACATGTCAACCATTGAGCATGTTTGGGATGCTCTGGATCAACGTGTACGACATTGTGTTCCAATTCCCGCCAATACCCAGCTACTTCACACAGCCATTGAAGAGGACTGGGGACAACATTCCACAGGCCACAATCAACAGCCTGATCAACTCTATGCGAAGGAGATGTGTCGCGCTGCATGAGGCAAACGGTGGTCACACCAGATACTGACTGGTTTTTGTTTAAGTATATATCTGTATTCCCAGTCATGTGAAATCCATAGATTAGGATCTAATGAATTTATTTCAATTGACTGATTTCCTTACATGAACTGTAACTCAGTAAAATATTTGAAATTGTTGAATTTATATTTTTTGTTCAGTGTAAAAATGTGAGTCACACTGCCAAGTCAAACCGGGGGGATCCCGAGTGGCGCAGTGGTCTAAGGCACTGCATCTCAGTGCTATAGGCATCACTACAGACACCCTGGTTTGATTCCAAGCTGTTTCACAACCACCCGTGATTGGGAGTCCCATACATAAGGGCATCACACAATTGGCCCAGCGTCATCTGGGTTTGGCCGGGGTAGGCAGTCATTGTAAATAAGAATTTGTTCTTAACCGACCTGCCTGGTTATATAGGGTTACGGTTCCCACTCACTGCCATGATCTTCATGTCACAGTGCTTGTTTATGGACAACAGACAGAGTGGACTACTTGTGTTAATAAGCCAATATTGCGTCTCCTAACACCTGTGTTAATAAGCCATGTGCGTCTCTCTGTGTGTAAACGGAAGACTGACACCACTGAAAAATACTGTATAAAAAAATGGGTTTCAAAACAGTGTATTTAGTTAGCATTTGTGAAATTATTTTGATGTGATATGGACAAAGTAGAGGGCTTTATGTTTTTAGAGCCGTACCGTAATTAGGAATCGATTCACGTTTAGAAATTAGTATTTGCCTCGAGACGCAACAGGTAAGAAGATCCTTGGACTATAAGCAGTAACATTAGGATCCTTCTGTCCATTATTGGACTGATTAATCAGGCTGTAATAACCAATTAATTGATATATAAAGCCCGAAAGTAAAATTGTGTATATGTTCATTACGAGCCATAATGTTTAATAAAATTACATTTAAAAAAACACACTCTACCGGTTGTCTTTGCGGTGTGTCCAACTGCTCAACACTTCTTTTTTAATATCCTCCCCTGATTCCAAATATAACATTGTCATGGCATGCTTGGTTCAATAGCTATTGATGAGAGAATATTGTATATAAAACTAACTTTACCAAATCATATACAGTACCTCCCTACCAGATCTCTAAAAAGGTCAGGTAAACAATACATTCCTGTGGATATTTTATGTGAAATTTCAAGCCGCTGAAGGACAAACAGTACAGACAACTGGTAGAGTACATTTGTATGTAATTTTATTCAACATTCTGGCTTGTAAGGAACATTTACAAGACTTTGCAGGCATTAGTCTGTATACCAATTAAGGCTGTATACCAATTCATTGTTTCAATTTTCGAAGTCACGTGAAATGCGGTTCTTGGAGTTTTAAACCCAATAACAATGTAATACTAAAAATAAATGTCTATTACTACAGCATGATTAATCAGATTACCACACCCAATGAGACATAGGTGAGGTTTGTTTGCAATATACAGGCCGATGGGCGAGACATTGTGTCGTCGACAACACAAAGCTGATAAAGCTTTAAAAGTTAGATAACTCAAACTGGGTTGTTACTATTTACCACAGCCACAACGTAAGAATTGGCTCTATAGTCAAAAAACTCCTGTAAACAAAAATTCGTTTTGGTCTTAATTTAAGATTTTGGCATAAGGTTAGCAGTGTGGTTAAGGTTTGGTTCAAAATAAGATTGTAGTTAGATACATGTTCAATATAGGCGGAGTTTAGACATAAGTATGACTTTGTGGATGTGGTAACTAGTGACGACCCTCAAACAGCTAGCAAGCAAGAATCTTGTTAGCATGACCTGATGATTGTTACAATAACGTTAGTTTTCAGAGCTGCCACCGAAGCTACATTTGACTGTCTTACCTCTCGCATTCGCCTCAGCTGCAACCTTCTGAATATGAGTCAGAGAAAATAAAACATAAGAGGACAACAAAGCGATGTTGACAAGAGGGGACTGCATATTTGTAGCTGTGTCGGCCTTTCTTCCAACAAACTAAGAGCGCGCACGGTGAAATACACCGGAAGTGATGTTCGGTTGGATGGGAAAAAGGGTTTCCACCAGTTACCATAGCAAAAAAATCTAAATTGGCTATAAAAAAATATATTTTGTGTAGCATTTTGGCTTTTAAGGTTGGACATAAAGTCAACCGTTTGGTTGTTAGGTTTAGGTTTAAAATAATATTTTAATTGTAAAAAAATAGGCGGGTTTATGACTTTGTGGCTGTGTTAACTAGTGACGAACAGGAAAAAGTGAGTTGAGGTGGAGCGGTTCGAACTTCAAAATACAAGTCCTCGTTTCTTCTTTGTACAGTCTGCAGTGCCTTCAGAAAGTATTCATTCACATTGACTTAGTCCAAAAAATGTTGTGTTATAGTCTAAATTCAAAACGGATTCAATATCTATTTTTTCTCACCCGTCTACACACAATAACCCACAATGTTCAGGCCAAAAAAAGACTCCAGTCACAAACTGTTCTCTCTGCTACCGCACGGCAAGCGGTACCGGAGCGAGTGCCCAGTTTCGGCTCAAAAGGCTCCTTCACAACTTCTACCCCCAAGCCATAAAACTGCTGAACAATTAATAAAATGTCCACCCGGGCTATTTACATTGACCCTCCCTCCTCCCTTTTGTTTTTACACTGCTGCTTCTCGCTGTTAATTATCTACCTCTACCTATATGTACAAATTACCTCGACTAACTTGTACCCCCGCACATTGACTCGGTACCGGTATATTATAGCCTCATTATTGTTATTCTATTGTGTTACTATTTTTTATTTTTTTATTCTTCTTTAGTTTTTTTTTTCTTAACTATTGTCTAAAAACTGCATTGCTGGTTAAGGGCTTGTAAGTAACCATTGCTGGTTAAGGGCGTGTAAGTAAGCATTTCACGGTTAGGGCTACGCTTGTTGTAATTCAGCGCACGTGACAAATACAATTTGATTCGATTGGCAAAGTGAAAACATGTTTTTAGACATTTTATCTAATTTATTGAAAATAACTTACAGAAACATATAATTTAAATAACTATTCACGTTTACATTTTTACATTTTAGTCACTTGGCAGACACTCTAGTCCAGAGCGATTTACAGTTTGTATATTCATGTTAAGATATTCAGTTGAAGTCGGGAAGTTTACATACACTTAGGTTGGAGTCATTAAAACTCGTTTTTCAACCACTCCACAAATGTCTTGTTAACAAACTATAGTTTTGGCAAGTCGGTTAGAACATCTACCTTGTGCAACGACACAAGTCATTTTTACAACAATTGTTTACAGACAGATTATTTAACTTATAATTCACTGTATCACAATTCCAGTGAG